>NC_088603.1:78571032-78871032 GCF_036013475.1 Columba livia
AGAGGAGAAGAGAAGAGAAGAGAAGAAGAGAAGAGAAGAGAAGAGAAGAGAAGAGAAGAGAAGAGAAGAGAAGAGAAGAGAAGAGAAGAGAAGAGAAGAGAAGAGAAGAGAAGAGAAGAGAAGAGAAGAGAAGAGAAAAGTCCAATTGCCTGATGAGTTGAGGGTTGACCAAGCTAAAGGATGTTATTAAGAGCATTTTCCAAATGCCTCTTAAACACTTACAGGCTTGGGGTGTTGACCACCACTCTAGGAAGCTAGTTCCACTGTTTGGCCACCCTCTTGGTAAATAAATGGTTGCTAATATCAAGTCTAAATCTCCCCTATTGCAGCTTTGACCCATTCCCATGCGTCTTATCAGTGTATATCAGGGAGAAGAGATCATCCCATCACTCTATCCTTTCTCTTCCCAGGAAGCTGCAGAGAGCAACAAGGTTGCCCCTCAGTTTCCTTCTCTCCAAATCACCCAAGCCAAATGTCCTTAGCCACTCCTCACAGGACATTCCTTCCAGCCCTTTCAACCAGTTTTGTTACCCTCTTGTGGACACATTCAAGGACTTTCACATCCTTCTTAAATTGTGAAGCCCAGAACACAGTATTCAGCGTGAGCCTGTAACAACAGTGTGTACAGCATGAGTATCACCTCTTTTGACTGGCTGGTGATGCTGTATTTGATGCACCCCATGAGGCAGGTTGCCCTCTTGGCTTCCAGGGTACACACTGCTGACTCATACTGAGCTGCTGTCGACCAGCACCCCCAGATTCCTTCTGCAGGATTGCTCTCCAGCCACTCCTCTCCCAGTTTGCACTTGTGCCTGGCACTACTCTGTCCTAGATGCAGAATCCAGCATTTGGGCTTCTAAACTTTCTCCCATTTATCATAGTCCAATGCTCCAATCTATCTTGATACCTCTGCAAGACCTCTAGTCCCTCAAGAGAGTCAACAGTGCTTCCCAGTTTGGTGTCATCAGCAAACTTGCTAATTGTGAATTCAACTCCTTCATCGAGGTCATTGATAAATATATTGAACAGAAGCATCCCTAGAATTGAACCCCATGGAACACAGCTGGTGACTGGTTGCCAGCTGGATGTAGGCCAGCACAGCATGAATGCACTCATCCCACAGTTTTTACATCTTGTCCAGAAGGATGCTGTGAGGGACATTATCAAAAACCTTATTAAAATTTAGAAAAACTACATCTATGGCCTTCCCTCCATTTAAGAGGTAGGTGCCATTATCATAGAAAGATATCAAATTAAACAGGACTTTCCTTTTGTGAACCCATATTGACTGTGTCTGATGATTCTTTTATTATTTAAATGCCTTTCAACAGTACCCAGTATAATCTTTTCCATATTTTTTTCAGGACCTGAGGTTAGACAAACAGGTCTGTAGTTCCCTGGGTTGCCCATCACAACCTTTTTGTAGATTGGAATAACATTGGCTGCTTCCCAGTCAGCAGGGACCTCCCCAGACTCTCAAGGCCTTTGGTAGATGATCAAGAGGGGTCCTGCCATAGCATCTGCTGGTTCCTTCATTACACTGGGATGAATCCAAACAGGCTGCTTGGACTTGTGAACATTTAGCTGATACAGCTGGTCTCTTACAATTTCAGTGTCTACAAATGGAAAGTCTTTCTTTCCTTAAAACAGATATTTAGATATTCATCTTACAACAACAAGCACGTACAAATTTTCTAAACATGCTGGTAGGACAAACACATGCACAAAGTCTGAAATGGTTCAAGAAGTTCTATAAATTATCTGCAAAATGAAAAAAAAATGTTCGGATCATTTAATTTATTAACTGTATTTGCGTTTAATTCACATGATAAGTTATGCAAGGAGTCATTCAGCTGTAGTAAAAGAAAAATAATACTTTATTTGTATCATCTTTGTTTAGTGAAGCAAGGGTTTGATGCCAAACCTATTGAAGGCAATTGAAAATACTTCAATTGCTGTCAATTGGCTTTGGAACGAGTCTCTTAAGTATGTGTCTGCTATTTTCTATTTGTTGTGGGTAGGGTAAACAATGTACCGCTTTGCTCACTGCTTGCTCAAGCTAGAAAGGATCTGGCATGCTTTCAAAATTTGTCCCATGGGGATTATCAAAACTAACTGTTCTGCTCAAACTACACCCTGTATTAGTTACACTAACTTAATGTTTCAGACATGAGATGTTGCAACTGAAAGGCTGAAATGTCGCAAGTGTCGTTTTCTATCTCATGCTCCATCTCAGCCATTTGTTTTTGCTGGCCATGAACTCATTAAGAAATTAATTGCCAATTCTAATTGACTTCACTACTGATGATACAGCAGCAGTCACCTGTAAAATGCTGACACCTGCACATAGTATTAAAATTTTAACCACTGGAGACTGTGCTTACTGAAGAGTAGCACATTAACACAACATTTGACATTCATGCCACAATGATGACAGTCAAAGAAGACAGAAAGACAAACAGATTGTATTTGATATCTTTCTCTGTATGTGGTCAAATACAAAAAACATTAGCCACTTATTTAATCTTTTGACTAGGCACAAATGTGAGTTATTTTGCAATTATTCGAGTTTTAATTTCTGGTCTATTTTCTACATGGCTAGACAGAGCCAGAAAGGCCAAAGAATAACTGCAGTTAGCTCTGTTCCTACCAGGTGCCAAGGGTTATAACATAACATCTTTGAGAGGTGTGCTTAGGTGTGCACTTTCCTGAGAGAAAACAAGGAAACCCAAGGGGTCTTCTCAATACTCCCCCTGACAGTTATAGCTCAGCTTCCAGAGTGATAAGTTAGAGTCAGCAACTTTCCATTCAAGGAACCTGTGATAGATGGAATCTGCTGAATGCTTTAGTCTCAAATAAAGGACAGTGTGATCTACAGTGTACTTTATGGCAAACATTTTTTAATTCTTAAGGAGGTACAAAATATGGAAAGAGTATCCTGTTTAGTTTTAACTTGTTTTTTCTATATGAATTCATAAAGATAAGGAATCATTTAGCTGAAAAGGATTTTTCTTTCTCTTAGTAAATATAGTTAAATATCAACTTTAGTGCTACTGAGTTGTTTAAAAGCAGCTAGGGCCTTGCTGTTAGATTTTGGTCATTGAAATTTAAATCAACCACCAGACTGGCCCTGGGAATAAAGTTTCGTGCTGGTTAGAAAACTACAAGTCTGAAAGTGCCTTTAAAGCCTGTCAAGGCTAAAAATTAGGGAAAAGTCATGTATTTAGAGTACGGTAGATTCAATAGATTTTTTCATCTAAAAGCTTTTATTCACATTATTATTTATGGCTATTAAATGACAATATTGAAGATTAATGAAAACCACAGAACCGTGGTTCACTTTTTCTGCTAATTAAAGATTTAATTTTGTGAAAGGAAGGAAGCAACACTAATGCCAATTGTTACAGTGCAAAGTACTTTGAGATGGAGATAGATTAAACGAGTAGAGTGCTTTCCTTCTGTAAGGAGAGTTGCCAACAAATTGTTCAAGTAATTTGCCACATAACTTGAAATGAGATGGTTTCAATATTTACTAGATGCAGCTAGAGAAAAGATATCATTGAGTATCTCTGTGCTTTCACCCTGAGAATGATCTCAAGGTTATATTCGTTATCATCCAGACGTCAAACCCAGATGCACAAGCACATGGAACACATAGTTTCCTCATGTCTCAGTGTACACTTCAGGATATCATTATTAGTGTTTTAAGTGTGTTAAATGTTTCCAGTCATGCTCGACATAAATAATTCTCTGATACGTTTGTAAAAGCTGTCTCAATAAAATCACTGGGATATAAAGCAGGTAAATGTGAGGAGACCCCATATTCCCAGTGTACTAGTTTGGGCTGGAATAGAATTAATTTTCTTCATAAGAGCTGGTATAACGCTATGTTTTGGATTTGTAACCAAAACAGTATTGACAACACACTCATGTTTTAGTTATTGCAGAACAGTGCTTACAAATTATCAAGGCTTTTTCTGCTTCTCACCTCACTCCACCAGGGAGTAGGCTATGGTTGCAGAAGAAGCTGGGAGGGGATACAGCCAGGACAGCTGACCCCAGCTGACCAAAGGGATATTCCAGACCATGCGATGCTGTTCTCAGCAATAAAGATTGTGGAGAAGAATGAGGAAGCAGGGCTCATAGTCAGAGTTAAAGTGCTTGTCTTCCCAAGCAACTGTTACATGTAACAATACCCTGTTTTCCTGAAAATGGCTAAGCATCTACCTGCCAATGGGTAGTAGTGAATTAATTCCTTATTTTGTTTTGCATGTATGTGCAGCTTTTGTTTTATCTATTACACTGTTTTTATCTCAGCCCACAACTTTTCCCACTTCTACCCTTCTGAGTCTCTCATCCATCTCACTGCAGGGGGAGTGAATGAGCAGCTCTGTAATGCTCAGCTGTCTACTGGGGTTAAACCACAACACCCAGGTACACTAATAACTGCTCTTTAACTGAACATTTTTCAAAAGTGTTTCTTGAGCAGAATATATTAGTTGTACTGAATAGGTGCATTACAGAGAAATATTAATATTAGAAATGAAAGGACTAAGTGATGATCCAAGCACAGATAATTCCTAGGTAATTGATAAAGAAGATGGTAAAGGGCAAACACATATACAAAAAAAAAAAATTCTCTGTAGGACAGAAATCAAATGAAAGTAAGGCATTCAATTGTTAAGCATCAAAATGGAAGTGAGAACTTCAACTCAAGGGGAAGAAACTGTTGTTAAAAAATATAAAGTAGGTCTGATAGCAATATGAGGATAGAACTCTCAGAGACATGCTAAAATTCTGGTTGATGTCTAAGAAATGTCTGAAAGTATAAAAATGCCTCAAGCTGTGGATCCAATTATCCTCCCATTTTTAAGCCTTCTTAAAAATTCACCATTTGAATTCTGGCAAGTTGGCATTTCTTCTTGAACTCCTTATGTTTTTTTTAGTAAAAGAAGAAAACTGAAAAAAAAAAATCTTTAGAAATATTTCTTGGAAAATAATACCAAATGGTTCAGCTATTTGTGGAAAATACTGTAGCTTTCCCCACTTACTGCCTTTTGAGAGTTATATCTCCATATGTGCCATATATTTTGGGAAGGTTTGATACAGAGCACTCAGTATGGCCTGTAACAATACTGCACAGCTTGTGAATGTCTCGGGAGGAACTATTGAGTCTCAGGAAGGCAAAATCCTTTTAGATTATGTGTATACTGCTTCAGTATCTATTTTTCATTTAGTTTAAACATCACAGAATTAAACGTTTTAAGTCAATTGCACTCACACTTCTATGAAAAGAGTATAAGTTTATTGTGCACTCAAGTTTCCCTGCTTGGAGAAATTCAAATGAAAGTGCAACGCACAGATGCATGGAGGGAGATATGGTGGACTCAGTCCAAGCTCAGGGCTCCAGACATTGTGAAAGTACAGTCTTTGAATTTTCAGGTACTTCATCATTGCTGGAATATTTGCATTGACATTCTTCAAAGATGTTTGCTTTCTTTAGGCATTCTTTTTCCTGAACCTAGCTTTATCACACAACATTTAGCTCCATACATGAGACTTTGATAGTTATTTTCCAACAGGAAGTTGTACAGAAGACTTCATATATGCCACCACAAATAAATGAAAATCTGATCTCTCTACATTTCACTTCTTTTATATGTATGCTGTAGTTGGCTACAGGAGGTGTGGATCAATAAAGAGGAGCATGTGAGTGTGCAGAGAGCCTCAGCAGCATGTTTTGCTTACTTTTCTTCTTTCATTCCTCATCTACTGAAAAATATTTTGAAAGTAGAAGGTTTCAATACATTGGATTATTCTTCTACCACTTGCTTAACTATAGTCACATTTTCTGAGCCAAAATGGTTTTGATTTTTTGCTTGTTTGATTTTTTCCCCGTCATCATCCTTTTTTTATTTGTTTGTTTTTTTTTTCCCCCACTGTTTATTAAAGTGTTTCATGAGCTGTTTTTTTGTTTTGTTTTGTTTTGTTTTGTTTTGTTTTGTTTTGTTTTTTAATGGGGGGCAGGGAGAAACACTGTTTGTCATTTTTGGGAAATCTTCATTGATAAGAAAATGTCTCATGGTCCCAAGCCTATATTTCTTAGTACAATAGGAAGATTATCAGTGTAGATTTGTTCTTAACTCAGAGACATATACACCCTCTACACAGAGTTTTTGTTGCATCTAACTGAAGTGTTCACTAACAACTTTTACTATTTCTAAATATCCAGGTTAATAAATTACTAATAACTATAGCTTGCCATTTTCAATCTTGATTCCTATGCACATTTATCGTAGATGTTACTATTCATCGAAGAAGCAGTCTTCATGTTTGCAATGTTTATGCTGACTATTGATGCCTATTTCATACATTGGTCTGCTATCAAATTTCATTTATTAAGAGAAGTGAGAACTGGTGTGATCAGATTGACTGCATTAATCAAGAAAACTGGATCTGGATGAAGAAGAAATACATCAGTCTTCAGACTGCTTTACATGGTTAATTGGTCAAATCTGTCCCAACATTTCTAGCGACCTTTTCAATGGTGCCAAATTAGAATTTTAGAATTAGAATTAGAATTTTACTCACTTTCTGCCTATTCTGTATCTTTAGTTATATGAAGAAGAGTCCTGACACAATCATGAAATGTCTGTTACTTCACTAAGGTAATTCGTTTATAGACTATGCCCATTCTTACTCTTGACTTTTGTGAAGTCTTAGTAAATCATTCTATTCATGAAGAAACAAGGTAATTTATGTCTTCCTCACTTGAGTCTAGCATTTCTAATGCCAAAGCAACAACAGAATTTGCCTGCTAGTAACTGCAGCTAGGATTATTTAGAGAAGGTATGAGCAATAAAGTGTTCTTGCTTTTTAATCAATGATTTTCAGATATTTAGTCTTTAGCACATCCTGGAAATAAAATGCAAGTTCTACAGCTACTTAAATCACTTAGAGGAAAACACAGAAAATTATTACTTTCTTCTGAATATTTCACTGATCTTTCATATCAGTTTTTGTAATCAAGACTTTTATTCATGTGTACAAACAGTTCTTGACCTTGCTCACCTTTTTGTTGATGGATTTCTACATGTGCAAGGAGCAAGCTAGCAGTTTTATGTATGTATGTCTATCACTAAAACACTGTTGTGTACAATAAAGACAAATGTACAAGTGATCGAGAAAGCACAACTGCAGAGACCACAAGATGAAGGTCCTTCCTAGTCAAAAACTTATTTGCACAGTACATGAAGTCAGAGTGAAAAATGTTTCCTTTTCTGTTCACTTGAGTTATAAGCAATTGAAAAGATAACTTTATAAAGAAAATGACAGCCGACCTGCATTTATTGTATTGGTATTACTAAAACACAGCAAAAGCTAGATGAAATAAAATATACTAAATTATTCTTGGAAACAGTACAAATAGAATTATTTTAAACAACAAAGGAAATAAATAAATAAAGAACAAAAACCTGACAGCTTACATTATGCTGTGAAATTCAGCGACCTTATTCCACTAACACAATCATTTTTTCATTCAAAGTAATCCCACACTCTACAAAGCCTTTTTAAAAATTACTGCTGTTTCTCATAATAAATTCCCACAAGAGTTACAGCTGCAGATTAAACTTAATATTCCCAGTTCTATAGAAGTCATTTGACTACTCCCCCTCCTTTTCTCAGCTCTTTCAGACTGTTACTGACTTACTATGAATGCTGCCTTTAAATGGTCACATATATGCATCCCCTCAAGTAGCACTCACACAAATGCAATTTCCACCATTCTACATAAAAACTCCCTAAAATCAGTAGTTAGATTTTCAAGTCAGTTAATGTCCTCTTTTCTCAGGTAAAAACATTATTTCCTTTCTAAAGTATGGAGTTTTATGAGATGACTGTGAGGATTTTGATTTTCAAGATCTCACCAGGACTTCTATGATATCCGAAGACAAAATTCTATAGTATCTACAGACAGGAATTTCAAAGGACCCTGTACAAGTTAGATATGAACTCTAAACCTAAATGATTATGTATCTTTCTTCAGCACCTTTGAAAATTGCAGCTGCAATTTAAGAGAAATCTGAAACCATTACAACCATATTGTAATAAATATTCAGAAAACAATTTAAAGTATTTTTACTGGAATAAAGATTTTGACACTCTCTTTTCTTTTAATTAAACATTTTACAAGTAGGTTTTTTATACACTTTTTATACTTACTGTGCTCTTACCATTAATCTATCTTGAACTTGTACCCCATGAATACCTTCAACAGTATTTATTATAACACCTTTAGAACTAGAAATAGAATTAAAATTAGTTATAAACAAACCCTATTTATTTATTTTCTATGAACTTCTTCCACTATCCTGTCAATCCTTCTGGAACACAGCTGAAAGGAAGCTCATTGGAAGCAAAATTCTTTTCAAGAAGGACTTTAATGTTTTGTAGTTTATGACTTTCTGGCATTAAAATTGATAAATTGATGGGTTTTCATATGAAATAAATACTTATCTGCCAGGGACCAACACCACAGTTTCTAGAAGACAAGATGAAATCAGATCAAATATTCATAATATTTTCCTCTATTAAAAAATAGGAACCATTTTAGAAAATTTAAAAATGTACTTCACATCTTTCAAGCCACATACAATTGAACATGTGAGATTTCTAAATCTCATAATTTACAAATTATTTTTTTAACATCTGAATATCTTACTGGGATTGTTATAAATAAGAGCCAATAAATCGATTCTGAGTCAATCAATCGATTTTATTTAGCAAGCGGTAATTAGGCAAAACAGCGCTGGGTGACCAGGGGAAGCTCAGTTCCACCAACAGGCACACCAAATCAACCTTTCGTATGTGCTTATATACGTTATGCGTTCATTTACGTGCTGGGAATTTCCGTCTCTGGAACTTTTGTTATCTGTTGCAACATCCGAGCGCTTTGTTATCTGTAACACCATCTGGGAGTCCTATTATCTGTGGCACCATCCGGGAGTCCTGTTATTTATGGCACCATCCGGTAGTCCTGTTATTTATGGCACCACCTGGTAGTCCTGTTATTTATGGCATTGTCTTTAACTACTACTACAAGGTTCTACAAAACATAATCAAACTCGCACAAGCACAGTTACTGCTTACAATAATATGCATAATACAATTGAATCCTACTCGATTTGTTCAACATTAACAATTTTGACCATCACTTATTACAGGATGGTGTTACCATTTTTGAGCCTGAAGCCTGAGCTCTGCTATACCGTGAGGGTGTAAAAGTGTGGGTTCGTGCTGACTTAGGAATTTCTTCATCATGGGCCTCTACGTGGTGCTGTATAATCCAGTATAATGACAGTATTTGGCTCTGCTAAGGGTGTGGCAGTTGCATGCACATCCCCCTCTCCTTCAATGTGGCAGTTGCACATCCCCCTCTCCTTGAATGGGGCAGTTAATGGCTCTTTTGTGAGACTCCTGAGTCCCTTGGCCAGCGTCGTTAGGAGGAGAAGCGGGGGGTGCAGACAAGCCGAGAAGCTTCTGGAATGCCCACAGCCAGATCTGATCAGAATCTAAAACAAGGTGCCCACCGAGGATCCCCTTTGTGTAGTCTTCTAGGAGCCGTGGGTCTGCTGAAGCCGATGACCCACCCCTTAGACTGAGATGCCATCTAAGGTAACTTCCTGGGACTGGGAGTGCCTCATCTCCTAGTTTGGGTGAGTCATAACTTACTAGACATATTCTTGAATAATTCCTTGCTGGACAGGCAAGTGTATTCCTTGCTAGACAATCAAGTGTAAGTCCTTGCCTAATTCAGGTGAGTGTAGTATCCTGGAGTCAGGCAGCTGTGGCTTTGTTTCTTGTGAGTGCATGCATGGACTCTGTGGATCATCATTATTCTCATTTGCTGCACCCCAATAATTTCCTCACTTGATATCCAAACCTGTATTTTATATTACCAGAGTGCTGACTAACTGTATAAACCCTGTCTTGGTATTTTTCTGGCCAGAATAAAGTCAGTTTTGCCCCCTAAAAACTGACTTTTGGGTCCCTCTGTGACAAGGGGTATGACATAATGACTAGTAACAGTCTAATATTTTACACCCTTCTAAGTGATTTCTCAAATACTTCTAAAACTAAAACATACATCTTAGAAAGATTTTTTTCACAAAAAAAATGTTTTAAAATTAAGTGCCAACCAGCATATGTTAGCAGAACATAGTAATTCAAAAACTTTTTAAATAAAGCCAATTGGTACAAGGACAATGACTATTTAGCCCTCCCAGCTTCATGTATATAATTTTGGAGACTCATTTGTGGCTCCTTGGGGAAACTTCAAATGAGATTCCCACATTGTATTGGACACTTCACTCATCTGTCATTTATTGAGTGATAATGCTGTCTTTCTGGATTAGGTCATTGGACAATTTATGAATGCCATTGTTTTAATATTTTGAAAACTATTGAATTCTGTTTTGAAAAATCCTAGAAATGAGAAACAGGCACAGTCTCTGAACTCATGACATAGTAGCTTTCATAAAACAACTTATTTCCTTAGTTTAATTCTCTCCCTTTCTAATTTTCTCTTTCTACAATAAGTACTTTTGAAAACACTTCAACTTTTAAACTGCTGTGGTGATCTTCACACCACCCTTTTTTACCATAGTTTTCCTTCCTTTTTAGCAGCTTCCTGATATTCTGTTGCTGTTTTCCTTTTTTCATCATTCTACTGTATTTTTCATTGGCAATAGATTAGTTTTTCTCAAGTCGAGTCTGTTTTGCCCGTGGTGGTAACTGGCAAGTGATCTCCCTGTTTTTTTCTCTACCCATGAGCTCTTCCATCTTATTCTCTCCTTCTGTTCTGTTGGGGAGGGGGAGTGAAAATGTGACTGGTTGGTTGTCTAGCAGCCATGCAAGGTTAATCAACAGCAATTACAAAGACTGTCCTTTCATACTTGTGATTTATTTGAATCCATGTAAGGTATTGGTAAAACTGACAGACAATGATCAAAGCCCAACTCAAGCAGGGTTTTCAGTTACTACTATCTCTTAAAAGACAAAAAAAGGAGGAAATTTTAGATACTGGATGAAGTATGCTGAAAACTTAATTGTTAATCTCAGTTTCAAGATAGACAATTAGCATCATGAGAAGTAGTGTGAGACACTAGATATAAAGATAGTTATAAATTGTACCCTTTATTCTTTTTTGTCTCTAGCCTTCGTTTCTTGTGGCATCCTCCTGGTTCTCAGAACAATGGTCAAGCCTTCTGCAGACTCCTTCCTTTCCCAACAACATAGTGTTCATCACAGGCAGCTTCCAAAAAAAAAAGTCTCACTTATCACATTCCTCAGTCCTGTCTTGTGAGGCTCAGACAAGTCAGTGCTTTTAATTTTCAGTAGCTATGCAAGTTTGTGATGTAAGAGGTAAAACAGTGTTCTTTGTTAGGTAGAAAGACATTTCTGAGCCTATAGAGAAAATGCGTCTGTTTTCAGTACTGAAGAGTTTTCTTTAAGCTTCAGAAAAGATGCTCACTTTATGGGAGCTTCTTTACACTGCAGATATTTTTAGTTTCTTTGTTGGTATCGGTTATCATCTAGCTTTTCTTCTACTTGCACTTATTTATTTTAATTTTCTTCCCTTGGAAGACTGCTTTGTAAATAACCCAAACCTCTACAGAATATGTTACAAGTAGTTTGCAAAAGATGTATTGCACTACTCCCTCAAGAACCACATGGATTTTTGCTCACCCTGAGGTAGTAACTTACTTAAAACACTCCATTGCTGAACTATATTTGTTATATTGTTAGTGATGTCATTACTGAAGTCAGCTGAGGGACTCAAGAGTCTCTACAATTAGAATCTAAGGAAACTAAAATTAGGCTGTGAAAATTTTCATTATTATTGTTTGAATCCAAAACAAAGATTTTAGATTTATCATTTTGATATGATTAATTTCTTCTGATAGTCTAAGAGTGGCTCAGGTATATCACACTGCAAAGCATTATTTTCTTAATTCACCCTTTTTCTCTGCCTTTTGCTTTGGCATGTGTCAAAAGCAATGAGAGAGATACCATTTTAATTTTATGGGTCAGGTTATATCTCTGCCTTGAACATGGAAGAAAGTGATCTGTTCACAGCCACAGCAGCTTCCTTATGTGGCCTACTTCAACGCTTTCAAATGGTGTAAACATTTATTCAGATTTTAAATTTGGAAAATAGCAAATGACTAAATGATACATAGGCATTCAAAAGAGACAAAGTCTGCTTATTCTCTTGAACATATCATTTATACTTATCCTGTATGCAGACGTCTACTTTGAACTAGACTTTAAAACAATAATCTAAACAAGCTGTCAGTGAACAGTTAATATTTTATTTGTCTGTTTTCACATAAATTTAACATATGACGGTAGAAAAAGAAGACATTCAAGCCATATAAAAAAAAAGATAAATTAATCTATATATACCATAAATGCAGTTTAAGTAGAGCTAAAACATTCTATTTTTAATTATTTCAATAGCTCACTTATTGATTCCTGCTACTTTTTGTGTATGTGGACAACCATATACACACATAAAAAGAGCAAATTTTTGTAATGTGATTTGTCCTTACTGCATACAAACATCCATAAGTAGAACTCTCCAAAAAGATGAACCGGTTTAAAGCTTGTATCTCACTTCTTTTTTTGTTTTAAAAAACTGCAGAAACAAAAAAACTATTTCAAGCTACTTAGATGAAAATGGAAATTCTGTCAGCCTACTCAAATGCAGTCACAGAAAAAATAAGAAAGTAATTTGAAATTCTGAAAAGGTGGTACATAGTTAGCTCTGTTACTTTTAGATAATTAGGTATTTTTTTTAGCTATAAATATTGTATATTTTCCTAGTGGTGACATGTTAATTCAAATGAAATAATAGAATTTGCTGATACTGGTTAAATAATGTAAATAATTAAATGGTTCTTGACAAAAAGTTGCTAGGTGTAATGAAGAAACACATTATGTGATAATATTGGTACAATTTTTTTGTTTACCTTTGTTATTCTGATTAGTTTAACAGTGCATCAAGATATCTTGTTACTGACTTCAGGCACAAATATCTATTTCAGGGCCAAAAATGTGTTTGTTATTTGAGTTTAAAATGCATTAATTTACAAATCAGAAAGATAAAGTAGATGCTAAACTGGAGTAAACTTTTTATAAAATATGCACTTTTTTCCAAGGTTATTAGTGACATAGGTAATTTATTATAAAAATATTTTTACACTATATATTTTTGCGAATTTGTACAAATGTTTTGCGAAACTCCTTTTCTCTGCTGCATGTTAATAGCCAGAAGTATGTGTGAAAATTCACACTTTTTTTCAGATTTAATCAGAATTTGAGACAAAACACTGGTAACAAACTGAATTCCACTGGAATGGTGCAAGACGTCCTGTTGGCTCCACTTTGTTCATAGACCTGCCAGCTCCCCTTCCTTATTTATTTTTTAACTATTGGGTTCATGGTCCTGATTTCTATTACAACTAGCTGTAATCTGGCATCTTTTGTGGTAGCCACAGCTGGATTGGTAAAGAGACAAGAGAGACAGTGTTGGACAAAAATGCATTATCCAGTTGATATACTGGTGCAGTAAAGCAGCAAGGTGTCATTTTAACATAATCAGTGAAAAAAAAAGCCAACCAGATTTCTGGTCTATCCCGAGTACATCAGCCATCCTGTTAACCAATTGACAAATCCTGTGTCTCCTGACTGAATAAGAAATATGAAAGAGAGAATAATTTCATGAGTATCCTATGAAGATGAATCTCATACACTAGTTCTTCCTCTACTGTAATTATACAACAATGAGATCAACGAAATTTTGGTCCTAATCAAACCACTTAAAAACATGGTGGTTTTGCCTTTACAGCATACTAAAATGGTTTTCCAACTTAAGCTGGCACTGTGAATTCAGTTACAGAGTCATAAAACTATACATATGAATAAACTGATCTGAATACACAATACTCTGCTTATTTATATATATATTACAGCATCACTGCAGAAACACAGCACATATCTTTCTATAAATGTTATAGATTTTTTTTTTTTAAATTTTCTTTGTTTTTTTTCAGTCGGTTGAATGTACCTTGGCCACTTTTTTTTTTTTTTTTTTTTAATAATTAACAGATCAATGAACAATTCAAGTGGAGCTTTATACTAAAAATCTTACTTTAATCTTAGGAGTTTAGTAGAAACAGTATCTTTACAGAAAATGCAAAACAGGCAGAGAACTGTCAACCCCGGGAGTCTTTTTTGAGATTTAGGGTATTTAATAGCAACTCTTGTTTCCTTAGTGGGTACTGGGAGATCTAACTCTTTGCTTTTCTCATGATCTTGTGCCAATTTAGGAAATGCTTCTGGGTGAACTCCATTTCAGACAATAAGAAAATGAAAACTTCTATTTAAGTGTTATTGTCTTTCTTTTAAAAAAAAACTAATTCTCTGTTTCCTTTCAGAATTCATCATGGACATGTCATTTTTACTTTTCTTGGCATATGAACATTTCCTGACTAATAAGTGTCTGGATATATACGCCCTTGTCAATAATCTGTAACATTCAAAGCAAAACTAAACCAATCATCCTCATTTATGTTCAGCATTTTCTATGCATATTTGGGGCAGAACTCTTAATTTAGGTCATGTTGATACTTTAACTGTTTTTGCAGCTCCAAGTCAAGGAATCGCTTCTGGTCTCTTCTCTCTGGTATTGTAAAGGCTTATGCTAGTTTCATGATTTACCTGAAGATTGTGGCTGAGAAGGTTTGTAATCTTAAATTGGGCTTCAAAGACAATATGGAATTGTGGGAGACACGTTTTGTTCCTCCAGACTGTGTTGGTTTGAGGTTACAAAATAGGTCAGAGAGCAACTTAGGCTTGCAAATGGAATATACACCCAAACAAAATCATCTGCTACTGAAAGATCAAACTGCTGCCTCTGCAACAAGATTAGGAGTAACCACCAATGTAAATATTGTGAATAGTCATAGCAACATCTAAGGAGAGGCAGATTTTTTATCCAGAAAGCTAGGTACCCAGCATGAAATTGAGTTGTCTTTGTTCCCTCATTCTAATAGGGAACTCCACTGTTACCCTTCACACATCTCTGAGCAGATTTAGATGCAATAATAGAAGTACTTCCATAGTCTTAATATAAAAGGTATTTATAATTTCAGGGATTGTCATAGCGCTTAAAGAAATGTTGACTTCTCTGGCAAATTTGACTGTGGAATTCCTGTCTGTCTCATGATCTCCAGGAGTAACTAACTAATGTGAAATGACTACGGAGCATTCTGAGAGGGACTGTTTGTTTAACATATCTGCTAGAAATTGGTGATGGGAAATCACTGCAGAATGGAAAGTTCTCTCTTAGGAAGGAGAGGCACGATCCACTGTTGCTCAACTGGAATGCGAGTGCTGTGCTTATGCCTGGGTCCGAGCTAAGTAGTAGTGCTTTCACTCTGAAAAACTCAGTTACATGTGGTGTCACTCAGGGAGCCATACAGGGATCAATATTATTCAATATCTTCAACAATGACAAAGTGGGATTGGCCTGTAGTGACAGAACAAGGGGCAATGGTTTTAAACTGAAAGAGTGTAGATTTAGATTAGATATAAGGAAGAAATATTTTACCATGAGGGTGGTGGGACACTGGAACAAGTGCCCAGAAGAGTTGTGGGTGCCCCATCGTTGGAAGTGTTCAAGGTCATGTTGAATGGGGCTTTAAGCAACCTGATGTAGTGAAAGATGTTTCTGTCCATGTCATGGGGAGTTGACTAGATGATCTTTGAAGTTCCCTTCCAACCCAAACCATTCTACAATTGTATGATCCTATGTGCTTTCAGTGTCTGTAGCCAGCCCAGCTACAGTGACAGTAATTGAAACAATTATTTCATGCTTTTGCTCCTCCACACGTCTTAATATGGTTGCACTAAACTCCAATGAATTTCCTCCCCATAAAGTATCTTACATTAGTAGCCAGAGTTGTTTAATTAAATAACTGATTATAATACAGTATTTTGCCTTTTGAGGGGGTGGGGTAAGGGCAGTGGATAGGAATCAGCCTGGTGTCAGATGTTGTCTTTTAAATGGAATTACAATCTGGTCATTAAAACCTCTCTTGAGTAAAATTATAACTCTTTAGATTTTGCTTGACCCTATTGAAAAAAACGTGCTTGACACCTATTTCTCGAGGGTTTTTAATTTATTTAGAAAGAAAATGAGTCTCCTGGAAAAAAAAAAAAAAACAAAAACAAAAAAACAAACAAACAAAAAAAAAGCAACAGGGCATTAAATGAATTTAAAAGCAACCAAATGAGTCTGACCTCTTAATGAGTGGGTTTGTTTCTTTTGCATCCCATGAACCTCATTTAAATTTAGTGGCAACTCTGAGAGTACTCTGAAATAATAAAGTAGATTTTACAACACAGCTTGTTCCTCTACTTCTTGATTATAAAGAAATATATGCATTTATGCATAGAAGTATGTGCTGAAGCAGACTACCACTGACAGATAGTCTTAATATTAATGGATTTAAGTATGACTAAAATTATCTTTCATAATATCAAAGTACAAGTTGTTCATTATGAGGTGAAATTCTGTAACACTCTGTTGGTTCTTACAGCTACTTAATAAGCATAATTGAGAGCATTTGTCATGTTCATCTCTTTCTGGACATTCTTGGCTTTCATTTCTGCCATTTCTGATGATTTTCAATGGTGAGTAAAGCACTTTATGATCTATTTAAAATCTATTTAAACTCCTATGTTTATTCTATTAGCTTATAAGATACAACCTGAACATTAAACTAGTTAATTTTCCCTTATGTTTTTTGATAATTTGCTTATAATAAGTCTTATGATAAGATAATTTTTAAAGGACATTACTGTAAAGACTTGCATAATTATGCTTTTGTTTACACTTCCATTAAATGCAATGAGATTAGTAAAATTTATTACTATCTTGTAGAGAGGTAGAAACTAAAAGCTACTGAACTGATCCATGAGATACAATTACAATTACAAGCTGATACAATTATATTTAAGAAATTTAATATGTCATTGACCAGTTCAGATGAAGCTGCATTTACTCAAATAATTGTGACTTGGGAACAAAATTCCAGGAGGTAGGCACCCATATCACGTTGTATACTAAGAAGATACATTAGACATTTAGACTATTTTGAAAATTAAAAATAAAATAGCTATTTTAGTCAAACATTTAAGAAAATAATTAGGAAAAGAGATCCAATAAACTGAGAAAAATCTAGTTATAAAATTCTTCAGAATACATTTCTATATCTGTTATGGGTATTGACAAATAATTTATGAAATATCCTTTAACTTGAGAGACACATCCACAAAGTGAAAAAACTAGGCTATGTGAAGAAACTAAAGAAGAAAACTCGGTGTATTCAAGTAAAAATATTTTGATATATTTGGAATTTTTGTAATGTCAGCTAGCGTGCTTTTCAGAACAAACTGAATGTATGTTTATATCTGATCTCTCATACCTGTCATTGCTGCCTTGTAGTCACATTCATTACTGTCATTTAAACAAACTAGGAAAAGAGATGAATTGAGAGAATTATTTTCTTTAATGATGTACTCAAAATAACCTAGAGAGCAAACACAGAAATAAAGACATTCTTCTATAATATTAACCTAAAATTCTCAGCATGTGAACTTTTAGGTCATATTTTGCAGTGCTTATTTATGTCACCTATGTAGATGCTACAAATGGCAAAGTGGAAAAAAGCTGATGGCAGCAAAATAAATAGGATTTTAAACAAGTAGAAGAGAGTAACTCCAGGAAAAAAAAAAAAAAGCCTTAAAAAGAAAGAGAATGCTTTTGATAAGTTTAGTTCAATTTTTAGGTAGATGTTAAAGGTTTAATACAAATGCTGTGATAAACTATCTTTCTGGATATTTTTGTAGTGTTTTTGTTTAAGTCCAGCTTTTGAAGGAAGTAAAGCAGGACATAGACCCTTGATTTTTAAAATTTTGAGCAGTATCAAAACAAGATTACTGATGCACAACTCTTTTAAAAACCTACAATTCTGTTAGATTGAATACACTTTAAAAAAATAGTTGTTAAATAGTTAAATTATAGTGTCCATTTTCAGCTTTAGAAATTTTCTTTTCCTTGTAAAATACAGCTTTGAAATGTGCGATAATTTCTCCGTCAGAGCAAGGAAACCTGGACTTACTTACAAAATGCTGTGTGAGACTTCGTATCCCTAAAAACCAAACATAAGAATAATGGTGCCTCATCTGTGGTTGCTACAGCAATTCACAGAAAATTCACAGAAAGTTAGGAAGAGATAAAATATGGAGACAATGTCCTTTCTTTATCTTCAGCAAGTGTAACTGCTACAAGTCTGCAAATGTTCACAGCTCAACTGGAATTTTGAAATACTAGAGATGGTTCAGAAGTCCACAAGAAGAACTAAACTTTTGGGAAACTTTTCTGTAGCAAATATATTAGAGAGTTCAGTCTTCTTGATTTAACAAATAAAAAGTTGATCAGATTGTGAGTATGTCTATAATAAAATGCTTCTCAAATGTAGCAAGCAAGATGTAAGAAGATAATGGAAGCTAAAACTTGACCAAATCAGACTACAAATAAAGATAAATTTTTAGGAGTATTAATGATTAGAACATCTTGTCATATCGTTGTCAGATCATTTGTCAGTGAACACTCTAAAATCAAAATAGACATGTATTTATTTCAACAGCAAATGTTGGCAGATCATCAAAGTAGTTCACCAAAGATCAAAGAGAAAAATAAAAACAGCCGTACAGATATTTTAATGCAAAGAGTAAGATACAAACATTTGTAGAGATTTTCTGATGCTTGAACCTGTCTATTCCCATATCTTGGACTGCCTGTGACAAAGTTATTTTTCAAGTTTTTGAGAAAAAACAGCTAGCAAACCTTTTAGTATTCATTGTTCATGTTTTTGTCACTGCACCAATATAAAAGAAAAAGAGTTAACAAAATAAACTGATGAAAAGCAGTGTTTATCTCAATTTACCAACATCAACATCTTATCGGTTTGTTATGAGTATATATATATTTGGTAACAAAGCACCATCACAATTCATGAGAAAGCTATAAAAATATTCAAATGAAAAATAGTTTTCTGAGTAGTCTTTAAAGCTATTTTGGTAGAATTTAAACGATTTCCTTTATCCTTTTCCCCCAGTTCCAAAATGGAAACGTAAACTCATTCAGGTGAAGTGTCTGTATTTCAAAGCATTTTCAAGGCAAAGAACCAGCATGACTCTGGTAAAAAGCAAGATTCTGGAAAGACTGATCAAATTCTTATAGGAAGCAAAAAAATGTTTTTTCATAACAAGCATTTATAACAAATGGTCCAGCTTCAAGCCAAGCTCTGTTAATTGTTTTTCCTTAGTACCCTGAGATCACAATTTCTAACTCTCTCTCTGAGATGTGGAGACCAAACATTTTTCAGCTGCCTAATTTGTTGTGAAAATGTTAGCTCTCAAGTGGAATTTTAATGTTTTAAAATGTGTCTTTCATACTTGACTTGTTTTGCCAGTGTTATAAAATGTGTATTGCTATGAGAGGACACAAAAAGATCTCAGTGCTTAAAGTCAAATGTGTTTTACCATTGAAGGAGAAAGGAATCTGAGAAGCAGATTTCTGTTTGAAAATGCAGAGCAGTTGATCATTAGATTATTAGCTTTTCTGTGGAAAGAAAAAAAGCCTCTCTTTTGGCTATTTTTCACTTGACAATTAAGTTTACTATAATAATTCCCAATGTTATGTTACTAGAGCAAGAAAGGGTTAGCACTTTGTGATATCACCATACTCTATGTTCAGAAACACAGAATTTAGAACAATATTGGGAATAACAATGGCAACAGTTAATGTCTTGAAAAATAATTCATTTTATATATTGATCATGGCAAAATTATTTATGTCCAGTCGATTAGTGGCCAAAAAGTTTTCGTCAGAATTAAAGTTTTAAAATAAGTAATTCCTAGTGGATATATAACTGCAGAGAAACCTCATCAGAAGGGTATCTTTGTGAAATAAACACAGTACATGCTACCTTAGAGAGCAAGAAAACATAGCTGTTTCTGTTACTTGGAGCTTTTCTCTAGCACTTCTAGGAGTTTCAAATCTGTACTCTGGCAAATCTCTCAGCAAGATTTTGGGCAAATTACCTAGGTGTAGATTCAGGTTCTCAAAGAAGGTCTCAGGCATAAATAAGTGTATAAATTCAAAACTATAATTGCAAACAGCCTAATGAGTCTAAGCACATTAGCATTGATATTAACGTTGTCTTGGAACACACTTTTGCTTTTTAGCATGCAGAAAAGTCCTTCAGTCTTGATAGCCCTGGCACATGACTGGCATGTTGTCATGGCTAGAAAAAGATGTTTCTCTCCTGCAAGGCTCAATCCACAGGCCTTTTTTACACTATCCCTTTGCCTGAGCAACAACACTGACCAAAAACCTCTAAACTTACATATCCAAGTCACTACTACTGCCCTGCATCTTTCTTGCCCAGACTCTGGTTCTTTTCTGCAGAGTTCTACAGTTTTAATGGGAGGGAACTAGCAGAACTTTATTTCTCCCCTCATAATGGCTCATATTCTGGTAACTACATGTCACAGAGGCATCTCAAAATCAGTTTGGCTGTCAAAACAAGGTCCAAACCAGACTTTTATTCTGGCTGAAAAAGTCCAGCAAAACAACCGACTAGAAAAAGGGTTTAAACAATTAGTTAGCACTCCAGTAACATAAAATACAGGTTTGGATATCAGTTGAGGAAATTATTGGGGTACAGCAATTAAGAATAATGGAGATACACAGCGTGCGTACATGCACTCACAAAAAACAAAGCCAGAGATGTCTCTGACTCCAGGACACTACACTTGCTTGTGTTAGCAAGAACTACACTTGCCTGAATTAGGCAGGGAATTAGATTACACTTGCTTGTGCAGCAAGGAATTATTCAAGGATATATCTAGTAAGATATCACTCACCCACACGAGGAGGTGAGTAGTTTCTAATCCTGGGAATTTACCTTAGAAGGCATCCCAGTCTAAGGGGAGGGCTTCGGCAGCACAGACCCGCAGCTCCGAGAGAACCACACGAAGGGAACTTCGGCAAGAACTCGGCTTTATAGTCTGATCAGATCTGACTGTGGGCATTCTGGAAGCTTCTCAAGTTCTCTGCACCCCCCTACTCTGGCTACGGGCACCCCAAAAGCTACCTGGCTTCTCAGTGCCCCCCCTTCTCTCCTAATGACCCTGGCCAATTAACCACTGCTTCCAAAAAAACAGATGTAAGTGCTCCACAACTTATAAAAAGTCTTAGCAGTTTTATGCACCTGTATTGCTTATTAGCAGAGCGCAGTACAACAGAACAGTTCAGCAAATGAGAGATCTCTCTTTCCTGTCAAACCAAAATTGTATCGGGGAGCAAGAAGAGCATCTGTGGAGTTATCTTAAATAAAATTCTTCATTTTATGCTGATTTGGTGTCTTATGATTAAATGCTTTGCTAACTTTTAAAAGCATATGTACCCTTTCCATTTTTTTGATGTCTAAACACACAATACACTGCCCTAGTTGCAATGTCTTAAAGTAGGAAAAAAAAAAAAGAAAATAAAAGAAAAAAAAAAGTTAGAAATTATGACATCAGTAGGCTGGAAGAAGTGCATTGTTGGGAAAGATGCATGACTGAAAGAAGTATTCTTAAAGAAAAAAAAAAAGAAAAGAAGCAAGAGGGAATTGAAAGAGAAAGAAAAGAAAAGAGAAAGAAAAGGAAATTCTATGTTATGTTTAGAATAAAAGATGCCTCACAGATGCATAGGCTGGAACTCTGTCTCTCTTTACAGCCCTTCCCATCTCCTGTGATAGCACTCAGGACGCACTTCTGGTAAACTTGTGTGCAGGGGTTCCAGCTGGTCCTGCTGCAGACAGCTGCCTGGAATCCTACACAATTGCACAGGAACCAAGCAGAAAGCAGCCACTGTTGCTCTCCTGAGGAGGATTGCCAGGGTCACTCCTAGGAGGAAGTGGTTCAATACAGAGGTGAAGGATGGTTAGTAAAACTGGCCAGCTCAAACTCTAAAAGTAGAACTGTGGTACCAGCTTAATATTCAGCACCACTTCCATTTGTTTACTTATTCAATTCACTTACTGACATGTTCTGATTGATTCAATTTACCTGGAAATGGTTTACAGCACAATTTTTCAACCTACAAGAGCCTATAATACTGGCTACTTAGTTCATCCTGGAAGTAGCGCACCATGAGAAGGCTTGTAGTAGACCTCTCTCATATTGCCAGTGCTGACTCTGTCCTGGACTGTTCCATACTCACATACTCAAAATATTTTAATAAATGATGGATTGTAGGAGAATTCTGACCTCTCAGGGGAAAGGGACATGATAAGATTTTTGCCCATGGGAAGACTGAGTGAATATTTCTCTCTGTCAGTTTTCTCCCTGGTTAATTCTGCCTATGTAGAGTCCTTGCTATATGGGGTATTTTGGTGGGTTTTTTTTTGTTGTGGTGGTTGTTTGTTTGTTTGTTTGTTTGTTTCCTTTAGTTGTCCAAGCAGTAATGTAGTTAAAGTTTTGTGTTTAGCTTGAAAAGAGGAAAATTAGAAGTGCACTTTACTAAAAACAAAGTAACAAACAAAAAAGTAAAAAAAAAAAATAAAAAAATCACTGCGCTTTAAGAACTGGAGCTTGAAACCCCTGTAACAAAGTTATCATTTAGTTTGCTATGTAATTACAGTAAGGAACACATCTCTGTAGAATGTCTAGTGCTGTATTTTTTTATTCTATAGATATTCATCTTCTATGCTGCAAAGTACATCTCTCTCTTTTATTATTCTCTTAATCTAATTGCAGTAACATTAATACAGTTCTCATGCTTGGGATATTTTGTACCATCCTGATGAACCTGATGGATCCTGAAGTAGAGACATTCTTTGAAATTAATGAATTAGAGCATAGATGTGAAAAAGACAAAAATGCCTAAAGAAGGACCTAATCAAAGATCTACAGAGTGGTGTCCTAGTTCTGACAGTGTCAGTCTGTAATGGTTTAAGAATGTGACACAAATACATGACAAATACAAAGTGATACTTCCCCGAGTGAGTAGAAAGAAGTTCTGGCATTGCTCTATATTTGCTCTTACTATGAATAAGCTTACAGAATTTTGTGGTTATTCATAGCAGTGCATTCAGTCAGCACATAAGGCGCACAAGGCTAGGCAGGAAATTCTTCAATTATGTTTGCCTACATCTATACTTTTGTGAAGATTACAGTAACTTGCATATTCATGTGTAATTAATCTCAACTTATTGACATCTCTCCCCATGGACCATGTCTATGAACTGCTGACATTAGCCAGTCGGCCTATTACTGAAAGCATTGCCACACTGAGTACTTCTGAAATGTAATCTGTGTTCTTCAGTAAAGTCATTCATTCTTTTGGATTTGCACAGATGTGTATGATGATGCATTTTTACTTACAATACATCTGCCATTTTGCTGGAAGTACATCTGTTCTTAATATTTTCCCTTGAGTCATGTTTTGGGTTTTAGTTTACAGTTGACCAGCTTTTGTATTTCAATGTTTTCCGCATTTTAAGGTTGCCTGCTTTATACACTGCTTCCCTAGAAATGCAAATACTAGCTTGGCTTATGCCATTGATGTATCCATTTAATTCTCAGTGTCTAGATTTATTAACTTACATGGACTTTTGAGGAATGGATCTTAAAAAATACTTTGAATTATTTCATCCATGGAAGTATTCCAAGGGCTTTAACCACCATCCTGGTCCAGTTCTGGACTGTATGCCAAAATCTGTAGGACCAGGAGATAAGTGTTCTAAACTTATAGCTGGGGAATGACTTTGGTTCTGTGTCCCAAAGGGCTTTGACATGGTACTGAGTTTGGCTGGGATAGAGTTAATTTTCTTCATATCAGCCTATACAATCATGTGTTTTGGACGTGTGACCAGAACAGAATTTTGGCTACTGCCGAGCAGTGCATGCACAGCATCAAGGCCTTAGCTGTTTCTCGCTCTGTCACCACATCAAGTAGATTAAGAGTGTGCAAAAGGTTGGGAGGGGACACAGCCAGGACAGCTGACCCAAACTGACCAATAAGATATTCCATGTATCATGGAATAAACCTGGGGGAGAGTTTTTCCAAGGCAAACATTGCTCAGAGACTCGCTGGGCATAAATTTGCTGGTGGTGAGTGATTGTTTTGGCACCACATTTTTTTTTTGTTTTTTTTTTTTTTTGTATGTTTGGTTGGTTTTGTGTGGGTTTTTGGTTGGTTGGTTTGTTTGTTTGTTTGTTTTGTTGTTGTTTTTCTTTGCTTGTTTGTTTACTTTCCATTCAGTTATTAAACAATGTTTATCATGACCCATGAGTTTTCTCACTTTTCCCCTACACCTCACCAAGTCGGGGTGTATGTGAGCTCTCCATGGGCGTTCACCCACGACCTGTGAGGAGGTCCATGACTATCTGTATTTCTCCAGTACATATTTCCACTCTTTTATCTCCTTTCAAGGACCTTGTTGAAAGTAGTAGAGACATCAGAACTCTTCTTTAAATGCTTAAAACTATGACATCAGGAAAATGCTGTCTAGAAAAGCATTGTGAGCAGAGACATCTTTATGTATCACATATTTTTGTGCATCATGCCTGTGAAAGCAATTAAGCAAAATTTTCATAAAGGCTAAACCTTTGGTCCTAGGTCCTTCTTGATCTGTAGTTTATCTGGTATCTTTCTTGGATGTAATATCTATATGTTTACAGTTCTTGAGAAGAGAAGGCCTGGGGGAATCTCCTCACAGTATTCCAGTACTTAAAAGGTGACTACAAAAAGATGGGAGGCTCTCTTTTTACAAGGAGTCACATGGAAGAAACAGGGGCCTACAGGTACAAGTTGCACCAGGAGACATTTTGTCTTGACATGAGAAAAAAATTTTTACAGTTGAGAACAATCATTCACTGGAACAACCTCACCAGGGATGTGCTAGGGTCCCTGTCACTGAAGGTTTTCAAGATGCAGTGGTCAGAGTGCTAGGAAATGTCATCTAAGCTCTTGTTGGAACAGATGATCTTTCAAGGCCTTGGGCTGTTCTGTGATTCTAAATATGCTCTCCAGATGAAATATATTCATTCTATGATGCAGAAGCAAGACACTAAAACTTAGCCTTAGATGCTGCTCAGATTTGTCAGTTCTTGTCAAGGAGGTTGAGGGTGCTCTTCATTTCACAGAATTAGACATTATCTGAATTAGTATTTTACCTTCTTAGTTGTCATTCTCTTTCTTCAAAATACTTATTTACTTCTACGGAATCAGATCAAGGCATAGAAATCTATTGTAGGAGCCATACAAACTGGAAATCTTAGCAGAGTTAAAGATTTACAAGGGCATTGTGTTTTCTTACAACTACCATGGATCGGGATTTCACAATAACTGCAAAATAAAATTTTACCTGACAAACCTTAACTTGATTTTTTTTTTTTAATCAGTGCAAGTTTATGATGATAATAAATAATTTTAAAGATATTAATAGAAAAATACTCAGTTGCTGTGTAACAAACATTTTCTTAAACTCAGCTTATTTAGACTGGTCATGGTTGACATAAAAATTTAACTGATATTATTGAAGTTTAATACGTTGGAGGCAGTACATAATAGTGCTTTTCTATGCCTGGTGCATAAAAATAATACACTGATTCATTATTTTGTGGAAAATATGCTTTTTCTGAACAACAAGCAGAACTGGATACAACAGGATTTGTTGTAGCTATGCTAAAAGTTCCTTTACTAGAAACATTTTAATTCCAATAAAACTGAAATAAGTAAGTTGCTGCTTGGTGAGTAACATAGTGTGCAATTTAAAGATATTTGATCTTAAGCATTCAGGGTGTTTGTGTGCAAAATTCTACTCATGCAAATATTGTTTTGAAAAAAAATTATATATATATATCTCCATATACATGATGGCCAGGCATGTGTTTGCCTGCATTTTGATGGTAAGTCTCTGAATGACACCCATACTATTAATACTTAAATACATGTTAGCTGATACTGAGCTCTATTTAGAAGGTCTCCTTCACTGAGTGTTATTGCTAAGAAGTAACATATTGAAATTAATATTAGGTGTAAAGCATTACCTTTTTTTTTAATGCTCTATTGCAATGAGAATACGTAACATGTGCAAATTGTTTTGTTTTTTCTCTTTATGAATCGAATACAAGGGAGTGGCTTCAACCCCTAAGTTTTCTGTGTACCTTTGCCATAATTAGCAAAAAGCTTTTGTAGCACTGGAACTTCTCCATTGTGCTAAAGCTAGAGAGAAGTGTATGTCCTCCATCGGATGAAGCTGAGAGTGCATCCAGGACTTCAGAAGGGTGTGCCGCAAAGGCCAAGTCATTTGACATTCAGGAAGCCCCTCTTCTGAAAAGGATAAATCAAAGATCACCCCCACCTACCACCCTGACATTGTGAAAATACCAGAGTTGCAGGGCTGGAGGAGTGCACTTTTCTGTGTCTAAGACATTATGAAGAATCATGCACTTTGAAGACAGAAAGTGAAAAATGGTAAGCATCTCTTTATCTCCTCTGTAAGCAGCCCACCTCTTGACAATCTGCCCTTCAAAATCTGGATGAAGTGACAGAAATTTAAGAACCACTGAAAAACTGCTAAGATCATTGATATATGTAGCCTTCAGAGACAGAAGAGTCTTACTGAGAGTTAGGATGGAAGGAGAGAGAGGCAAAAACCGAGCAGAGTTTTAGTGTACTGGAGATGACTACTAGATTAGCTATTTGTATGAATCTATTCTTCCCCTCCATTGAAACAATTTTCCTCTTTCAGAGAACATGTCATAAGAAAAATCAGCTAGCATATGAGCAGTTTGTTTGTTTAGAAACCAAAATTAACTTACTGTTAATGTTAGGGGACTGGGAAGGCTTTGTGACCTGTGGAACCTCTAAATTTTGCTGGACTGAGGTCAAATCTGGTGGAAAAGATTAGCCTGTAAGGAGACAATTGGCAGCGTTAAAATTTGTTGTAACCTGTTTTATTCAATCCTGCTCACACAGCTTATCTGAGGTTTCCTTAATGTAAAGAGTTTCTCTGCTCCACTGTATTATTTTGTGTTCCAGTAAAACCTAGCCTTAGAGACTAGATACTTTTGATTTAGAGCACTCAAAAAAAAGTAGTCGAGCAGTTCCAAACCTCTAGCTATCACAGATACATAATGAGATAAAACCTTGAACTACTGTAATCAAATTGTTTTGACTGGAGAAAAGGAAAAAAAAAAAAAAAAGTCTTTATTAATTTATACCACTGAAAAGCCCATAACCATTGGTTAATATGCACACATTTAGAATGTGAAACAAAGTTCCTGGTAAAAATGTGTTTTCTTTATCATAATACCTGTAATTTATCAAATGTCCTTGGAACCTGTGTATACTATCAACAGCATGTGTCAGACTTTTTTATTTGGTGTCTCAAAGGATTTGAAAGTGGAAATTAATTAAAGTTTACACAAAACAGCTTCCCCTTGAGCTACTTGATATGCTTAAGTGGTATGATGGTGCACCATCCGTTTTTCAAAAACTTCATTAAATAACTCAATTTGGTTTAAACACACAGCATTTTTTTATTTTTTTTTCATAACTAGCTATAATTTCTCTCCTTGACTATGTGACCTTACCCCATTAAGAGAGTCTGGCTCATGTAATTAAATTATCCCTTTGTCTCCAGTAACAGGACAATAGGAAAACATGAATGTATGCTGATGTCAGGGTCCATGAACATAGAAAGTTACATTGTTTAGAGATTTATCTCTAGGAAAACTGCCAGCTTTTAATATCTCAGGGATTTCTATACTGTTGATACCCAAAGGAAAACAAGTAGAAATTTAGAAAGCTAAAATTTACTGAGTTATGCATTTTGCTATTTGATTAACCTAAAGAAAAAATATTGCCATTCATTAAAAAGGGTAGATTAATCAATGGTTACAATGTAATACATTTTAAAAACTGAAGCCTTGATTGGGCGTTTTTATTCCTATTATCACAAACAGGCTATTTTTTAGGCAGAGTGATAGTATAAAATGGTTGCAGAAAATACCATGTATCACGTAAGACTCCATCACATCACACAAGAAAATGCTGACATGCGACAGATACCATGTGGCAGATTCTGACCATTTCACGTATCTATATGTAAGCCTCACAATGCCTGAAAGATAGGTACCTTGTTTCAACACAGTAGCTCAGAACATAAGATAGACCCATGGGCAAATGGTTTCATTTTAGATTTGCCATCATAATTTAGTTAAGATGAGATAATGTTGAGATCCATCTGGGAAACAACAACAAACATTGACACTTTCTGCTATGTTCTCTCTTCAAGAGGAATTGAATCTGTAACAGATTTAGAATATATAAGTTACGTATAACAGCTTTAAAATACATAAATCAAACAAGTCATCTGGTGGCCAGTTCACTGGAACAGGTATTTTTTCCTCTTTTCGGTTGTGTGGAATTTTTCTGACAATAAAGTTATAACCACTCTGGAAAGAATGCTTAATACATAGAATTGTGAAATGCAAACTCTATGCAGCTATCTCAGAGAAAGACATGTTATTTCATAAATATTAAAAACTACATGGCAGTACCCAATTAAAGCTAAACTGAACATAAACATAAGCATGTCCTTGAAAGAGTGGTAAAAACGCAGTATTATAAGAAAAGTATGCTGTATTAATACATCTTCTCTTGTAATCTTGACTTTACTGCAATGTAGAGTTTGCCTGAAAATCAATCTGTTTGGCATTTTTATTACCATTCTGCAAATGGAAGGAGAGTAAATGAGCCATTTTCTGCTGTTACTTTCTGTGTAGAGTAATGCTTCAGTTTTCCACTTGGTTGTAGTCTTTTATTTTCTCTTATTTCTTTCCTTCTTTCTTTCTTTCTCTCTTTCTTTCTTTCTTTCTTTCTTCTAATCACACAAATGTTTACTCATTGGTATCTTTGAGATTTTGATTATTATTTATGGTAGGTTTCTATGTGCCTGGAAACCTTCCTACTGTGGTGCAAGAACTACCAAGTGCTGAGCTGGTCTAAATAAAATTTGGTTTTAAAAGGTTAGTAAAGAGAGTGTAATGAAACAGACCATGGCAGTTCAGGAATGCTGAGTTACAGAATGTACCTACATGGTGGACGGCATAAACAGTTGCTATATTGCACATCCTTTTCCTTTCAAGTTCTTAGACTGAAGATAAACATATTTGAAGGGGAAAAAAGAAAGAACCAAGTCCACATAATATGATTGAGTGGTTTTTTGTACATGTTCAAGGTTAGAGTAGCATCTATGTTTAGTTATCTTGAATTGTTTGTGGAGCAATGACATTTAAGCTTCTTTTTGTGAACATGAAATCATAATCCGTCTCCTGTGCACCATGTCTGAAGCAGACAGAAAGCCTAAATGGGTGTAGTAAGGTTGTTCCAAAACCATCTTGATAAACCAAATGTATGTTCTCCTTCCAGATATATTAAGAGAAATAAGCTAATAATAATCATTAATATCCATAAAAATTATAAGGTAGTAGAGTTTTGTTCAGAAAATGTATGTTTGGATTAAAATACACGTTTTCAAAAGGTAATTCACAGCACAATAATAATTCTAGAGTGGTAACATGTATTCACATGCTTCTAACTGAACAATTCCCTTCTTTTTATGCTCCAAAAAGTAGTAATTTAGGGAGAGGTGGGCAGAAGAATTAAAGAGGGTATAAAAATCTTAACAGAGAATTGTTGTTATATGGTTCAGTGCTCTGATTCAACTCAGCTGGAGTTTCCTTGCATAATATAATAATATTATGCAATAGCATAGTAATAAAAACAATAATGAGAAATAAGCATAGCATCACAGAATAATTTGTATTTGAAGGGGACTCTCCAGGTCACCTAGTTCAAAACCTCTGCTTGAAGCAAAATCAGTTAGGGCAGTTGCCCAGCACTGTGTCCTGCTGGATTTTGAGTATTTCCAAGGATACAGCCTCCACAGCATCTCTGGATAACCTGTTCCAGTGTCTGATTATACTCTAAGTGATTTTTTTTTCTTTATATCTAATAAGTATTTCTCATATTCCAGCTTGTATCTACTTCTTCACCTACCACTATTAATCTTCAAGAAGAGTCTGGCTCCATCTTCTCTATATTCTTCCATCAGGGATTTTTTTTTTTTGTAGGCAGGAGCAGGATCTGTCTTTAACCTTCTTTCAGCATCTCCTCACAGGCCTTGTGCTCCTACCCTCAGTCATCTTCATGGGCCAGATCTGCTTCGGTATTTCCACTTCTTACTGGGAAGTCCAGACATGGACCTGTCACTTCAGTTGTGTCTCATCAGAATTAAGCAGATGAGAAGGATTACTTCCCCTGACCTGCTGGTAACACTGCCTAATACAGTCCATGATGCAAATGGCCTTCTCTACTGCAAGGACATGTTGCAGTCCAATGGTCAACTCAGTCTCTGCATGGACCTCCAGCTCCTTTGGAGATGCTTTCAGTTGATAGGCTGCCAGCGTATACTGGTGTGGAGGGTTATTCCTCCCAGGTGTAGAACTTGGCTTTTTTCTTTTTTCAATGTTATCAGATTCAGGTGTTAGTTTAAGAGTTTTGGTTTAGTAAAGAACAGAGCACAAGAATTATCAAATATGTTGTTATTAGTGTCTGCCATATATTTTTATCAATGGTAACCACTTACTAATGACAATATTATTTATTGCCAATTAATTGTAACAGAGTAGGATACTGAGAAATAAAACAAAACTAAAAACACCTTCCTACCTTCCTCCAAATTTCCTTCCCAGACCCTACTCTACTTCTAACTCTTCTGCCTCTTCCTCTTGAGTGGCACAGGGGGGTGGGCAATTTGGGTCAGTTCATAATGTTTCATCTCTGCTGCTCCTTCTGCTTCATGCTCTTCCCTTACTCTAGTGTGGGGTCCCTCCCACAGGATACAGCCCTTGACAAACTTCTCCAATGTGGTTCCTTCCGACAGGCTGCAGTTCTTTCAAGAACTGCTGCAGCATGGGTGCTTCCCATGGATTACAGTTCTTCAGGAACAGACTGCTCCAGCGTGGGTCCCCCATGTGCCACAGATTCTTGCCAGAAGACCTGCTTCTGTGCAGACTGCTCTCCACGAGCCACAGTTCCTGTCTGGAGCCTACACAGGCTCTCCACAGGCTGCAGCTTCCTTCAAGTCATATCCACCTGCTGAAGCGTGGGCTCCTCCATGGACTGTAGTTTGAATATCTGCACCTCTACAGTCCTCAATGCGCTGCAGTGGGAGAGCCTCTAACACCATGGTCTTCACCACAGGCTGCAGGGAAATCTTTGCTCCAGCATCTGGAGCATCTCCTCCCCGTCCTTCTCTTCACTGACCTTACTGTCTGTATAGTTGTTTCTCTTACATTTTCTCATACCCCTCTCACAGCCACTGCACAGCATGCTTTACCCTTTCTTAAATATTTTATCACAGGGACTGATTGGCTCAGCTTTGGCCAGCAGTGGGTCCATTGTAGAGCCAGCTGAAACTGGCTCTGTCTGACACAGGAGCAGCTTCTGGTGTATTTTCACAACAGCCCCCTTTGCAGCCCTTCCCCACCCCTGCTACTAAAAACCTTGTCACATAAACCTAATAGAGCCACAAGGACACATTGCTAGCTCATGTTCAACTTTGTGTCCACCAGAACTCTCTAGGTCCTTTTCTGCCAAGCTGGTTAGCCAGCTGGTTAACCACCAGCATATATTGGGCTTATTCCTCTGCAAGACTTTATACTTCACCTTGTGGATCTTTATGAAGTTCCTGTTAGCCTGTTTCTACAGCATTTTGAGGATCTTCTGGACAGCAACACAACCATCTGGCATACCAGCCCTCTTTCCAGGTTTGTAACATCAGCAAACTTGCTGAAAGTACACTCTGCCCTGTTATCCGGATCACTAATGAAGATGTTGAACACTGTAGTACACTGCTAGTTACTGGAAGTCCTATGAGGCAAAGAGAAAAGTAAATTAGAAAGTTCCAGAATGTTCTTCTCTGCCTTCCAGATGATGACTGGTATACTTACCTTTGTATTTAGACATAGCTATGAAGGTTGTTTATTTTTTTTAAATATCTTTGACTGAGATCGCTGAATATAAAAGATATATCTGAAACATGCATGTTGCTAAAGCTAGAAATTCTAAGGTGACTGTACCCAAATAACATTGGAGTTTTCTTGTTATTGAACATTATATTTCAGTCTCTTGATTTCCTTCTTTTGTCACATGTTTTAGTTTATTCAATAAGCACACACAGATATAGAACAGTACAAGTTTACTTCTTCCACTTGATATTTCTGAATTACTTATATATTAATCTTTTAATGTTTTGCAGGATGTATATACTTGTCACAGCATATTAAAATGTCACACCTACATAGGATACAACAGGAATATATTTGAAACTACGTATATTTTTATGGTTAAACTCAGCAATTATTATATAAATAACTGTTACTAGCTTTTGAATACTAAATAAATTGATCACTGTTATTTTTATCACTGAAAAAACCACCAACGTTTTAGGTGGTTTTTTTTCACACAAAACTCTCTCAATTCCTGCATCTATACTTGAAATTTGAGGTTAATTACTTTAAAGGCAACGCTGTTAAAGATTATGTTTGTATATATATGACTTCATTTCTAACCTTAAAAAATTTTAGATCTAAAAGTTCTAGTTGAATTTAGGAAGTCAAGAATATTTCTCCCATTAATAAATTATTAGACAATTTTATTTCCAAACTAGCTACCTTCCTTGGAGTAAATTAATTCCATTTGTTTATTTATTTTTATTTATCTTGCTGATAGCACTCTCTTTAAAACTACTGTCATAAGTTTCCAAAGTTTTTGTTCATGAGATAAAGTGGAAATATTCTCATGTATTTTCATTGCCAGTTACAGCTGGCCTACAAAATGCAGGAAGAGAAAGCTGTAACATGAGAAGAGGTTTCAAGTGAACTCCAAGCAAAAATTTACATATTTTCCTTAACTGGGATTCCAAGCTGAACATTTAAGGCATTAAAGTAAAGTGGTTTTTGCACGTCTTTTTCTTTTACTGTCTGCAACACCTTATTGCTTCAGAAAAAATAAGAAACTAAAAAAGAGAGAAAATTATTGAAGATTTTTACATTCTTTTGAGAAATGAGACAATCAAGCAATAAAGTCACTCTTAGGTTCTTGTCTCCAGCAGACCATCAAACAAGTCTAAAATGCATTCATTTACCAGAAAACTAAACCAAATCAAACAAACAAAACCAAACAAAAATACATAGACACGAAGAAAATCATTATCAGGGTCAGAAACTACAAACATCAGCAAATACAAGATGATAAATACAACTGCTTTTGGAGCAGTTCCCATGGGGAAACCTGGAGCTGGTATCATGGTGGGACCTGAAGAGATGCTGAAATAATAAAATCAAAGTTGCCTTCAGAGGTGGGCAAAGAAAGCAAGATAAAAGCCCAGATATTGTATGTTTATCAATACAGAAGAGGGCTTCTAATGCTTTTATCTTACATAAGGTCTGACACATATTGTTATGATACTGATCTTGGGCTGGTGGAATTTAGCCTCCTAATTTTTTTTTGTGACCAACAGACTGTATATTGAGTGTTTGACTCAGTTAATATTGCACAGGGTGGATGTCTGTTAACATTTCATACGGGAAATGATATAATCTCTCTACTATAAAATAACATGTCTGTTTCCATATGATTTGTTTTTAAAACTCAGTGTGATTTGGTCGTGACTGGAAGATTATTCATCACTGTGAATGGCTTTTTATGTATGCTAATAAAATTACAGCAAAAATGTTTAGCAAATTGTTATCCATCGTGCGTTATTTAAATTCAGACACTGAATGAAGGTGATTTTTCTTTTTCTCCATTGCTCTGAGACACCATTAAAAGATACATAGCATCAGCAGTAAAATAAAGACAGTACCCCAGGTGGTCGAAATGGTGTACTTTTACAACCTTTATCAAGGTTGAAGTTCCCCAGAGATATATATTAAAACAAAAAAATGTATCTGCACTCAATGAATGCTGACAAACACTAACGTGGAAAGTGCCTACTGCCAATTCTGAGGCACTTGATGCTTCTAATAGCTTTCAGTGAAGGTAAGCAGGGAAGGACAACAACTATGATACCAAAAGAATTAAAAAGTGTGGCACTGCAAACCTTACAAAAAGAAAGAAGGGAGAAATGTTTTTGAACAAAACACAAAGTGAAAAAAAATTAAAGAGGTTCTGACTGATACAAATCCACCTCCCCTCCCCCCCAAAAAAAAAAAAAAAAAAATTTGCAAGTTTGCTGTGTGGAGGGTGATTTGGTGAAGACAGGGGAGAAATTAAAATCTGAGAAGGGGGATATGACAGAGATGTAGACTAAGGACACATAGATTACATCATTTGCAAAACCTGCAAGTGTTTGCAGATATACAGAGCATACAGAAAGAATGAAAGCTGTCCCTGTTTTCCCAGAGGGAGAACTGGGTAAAGTCGCAGTAGAAGTGCATGAGAAAATTTACAAAATTAAATGAAACATTAATTAAAAATGTGTACATATATTGGTGAGGTGAAATAATAATGTTAATACTGAACGAAAAGAAGGAGAGGTTAGAATGTAAATGCATGAAACTTTGGGTTTGCAAAGGTGACCTTATTCCTACTGAGAAAGGATAAGAATTAACTAATAATATGAAAAAGGCACTATTTATGGTTCCAGTGAAATGGAATTTTATCTTGTAAAATTAAAGAATTTCAAACAAATTGTGCTCTTTGAGAAACAGGAACTCAAGGCAATTGAGTAAAAATTTAAATTCCCATTCAGTTCTTCAGGTCTCATGGAGACAGGAGTATAATGAACCCCAAAATCATATATTTCTTAATTTTTTTAGGCAGATGTTAAAGCAAAACTGTTGGAAAACATTCTTCAGCAGTTAGAGTCAAACAGAAGAGCCAACAGAGTGAATAGGCTCCCTAGATACTGCGATTGTTATTCAACAACACTGTGGAAGATGTGGGATGAAACCAGGTTTCTTGATTCCAATTCCAGTGCTGTATGTACCAAAATTCCCTGAAACAGAGAACTCATATCCCAACATAAAGAATCCATTAAACTGCTTCAAGAGCCAGAATTCCCCTTTTGCCTTTCATAAATAGTATCTTTAATTTTATTGCACATGTTCTGGTAGCTGTCCTTGTTGTACTTAATTATGTTGAAGTCGTAGCATATTATATGTCTTTTGTACTTTGATTTTCTGTATCTAGACATGCTACATTGCATGTTGGTTTATATTAATTGATTTACCATGACAAGACTCTTCATGAAATTATTAAGCATCTTGTTGTGTATCATAAATATGAAGTGATACGTCAGAAAAGTGGCATGCCACATGAAAAGTGTGCCATCAAAAAGAATGACATCAAGAATGGTGATTATGATTCAAAACTATAAATAAGAAATTAAATGTTATTCAGAATGATGCCTCTTAAACATATCCTTATGTCTCAACATGTGTCTTGTCATAGGAACTGTTTAGAAGTTCAGGGGAAAAACAATTAGAGAAAAAAACATTTGTTGTTGTTGTTTTTAAATTGAAGCAACCATGAAGCCAGGTGTGAAGCTCCTTCACATATGTGCATATCCCTTCATGGAGACCTGTCGCGGTTGAGACGGACAAACGACATGGACCAAGTCCTTTCAAGATGAAAGTAATAGATGCCATTTATTGCTACAAGTGCATTTTTGTACAGTTCTACCAGTTCATGTGTCTTTTCACTATTGGTTACAAGTTACAGCACTAACATCTCATTGGTTATTTTTTCTATCATCCATGTTATTCTTCTATCCCCTTCTTTCTCATGGGTACATCTCTCTTCTCTCCGGATACTCCTTTACTCCTATCCTTCTCAAGGATAAATCTTAATATCTCAAAGCTGATCTCTATTCTCATATTTTCTGTCAAGGATTCCACAGACCCGCTGCAGTTTCCCACAATTCCCCCTTTTTTTTTTTTTATTTTTGCTAAAAATGCTGCCCTCATTGTCCACTGCAGGGCCCTTTGCAGCAGAGAAATCATGCACGGCAACATTAGTAACACAACCACAACAATCATCAAAATGATCAGTCCTGTTTTCACTACTGATAACAACCGTCCTAAAAACCCTCAACCACTAAGCAATTTATTTAACAAATCCCATCAAAATCTTCACACCCATGTCCTTGAGCTAATAACAAAAAATCTATTGCGGCCCTACTCTGCCATGTGGCATGTCTTACAGAATCTACATCTAAAAAAGTCCACTTAAAGCCTTTTAAGTTCTGTTAGTTTGCTTAACTAGCCAGCATCCTAATTTTCTAAAATATTTAAAGCTTTTAGCTGTGCCAACACCAGATACAAGAGATCTTAAAACCCTTAACCTTGATCCCCAAAAATCTACATTATCATCACATTTTGACTCATATACACGCAAAAAAGTGTTTTTCTTGTCTTGCTCTTCTGTGATCTATTATCATAGATACATTGGGTGTTAAGAGAGTTAACAGTCCCAAAATACACAGTCCTTCAACAGCATTAGAAGGAATTCCTGGTCAGGCTCTATCTCCACAGATCAAGAATACACCATACAGGAGGTTTTGGGGTCGCTGTTCCCACGTTATCAATGACATCCCTTGGATTCTTCTGCGAGGCACTGCACCAATGAGTTTCATTTCTATAGTCACCAAGGGTAGCATTAACATTTTGCAGTTTCATCCATTCATGCTTTAACATATTGTCCTGGCACTTTTCACAAACCGACTGGATACAAGTGTCCATGGCAATAGATGCCAGCAATTCCAGTTCCTGTGGTTCAGTGTCTATTTCCAGGAGGCAATTAGTCCAAGGTGCCATGTTAGTATTATTACAGTTCGTTGCAATGCCTCTGCATCAACCACTATTTGAAACAATTGTGCGGTGCTGCTGTAGTCATCAAGGGGGATGCCAACCAAGCATGTGTGGAATGGGTTTTCTGGAGATGCCATAGCTAGGCATATGGAGTCCTGGTCAGTCATGTTGGCTAAAGTACTCCACATGTTAGTCTTTGTCTGTGCGGGCATCTAAAACACAGCAGCTGCAACAATCATTGTCAGGAAGATAACACAGGTTTCACGTTTCGTGCTGGCAACCATTGCTGCCCTTGATCTGTAAAGACACAAGCATAACCTCTCCCCCAGGTTATCAATTGATGTGGCCTTTTCCACTGACCATTAACTAGTGATTTGGCCATAATTAATGTAGGTTCTTTCTGATTTAGCATGGTTTTGCGTCACACTTGCAAAGTATTTAATCACATACAATGCTTTTGACAATTGGTTTTGTGGTGTTTTCCCTACTTCTCCCCCCTTTTTGTTTTAAAAAAGAACAGAACCAAAACAAAAAACACAGTTCAGAATCAGATACGTGCGTTGGACCTTGACTATGTACTCAGAATCACAAATCAAATTTAGAGGTTCCTCCTTAAAAAGCTCTAAGTAATGTAAAGCTGTGCCAAGTTCTGCTAATTGGGTTGAACCTTCAATAATTTTTACAGAATGATGCCAATTGTTATCTTCACACCAAACCACTACAGCTTTATGAGACTTCCCAGAACCAGCAACAAAAACTTTGCAAGTATGTAGGATCAGACCAAATATAAGTATGGCCTATGGCCTGATGTTAAAGACTTACAGGTTCTGCAGCAATTTACATTTAGGCATGCCAAAAGCTGTGCTGTTAAGAAAACCGGCTAGTGCAATTTACAAAGACATAGATTACAACTAAAATTAAAAAATCATAATTAAATTTCACAAATGGTATATATATGACAAAAGGATCATGGCCTATTGAAACTTAAATTCATTCCCTGCTTTTCTTGATCAGAGTAACAAGCAGTATATCAGTCTGCTAGCAATCTCATCATACAGTCCCACAATAGCCACAGGTTATTTCTATGTTGTAGCTATAAATAGACAAATCTGCAAGTCCAATCGAATACAGTCAACCTGTAAGGTTGTCATAAATTTATTCCTCAAAGTTTCCAACTCCATTTTTGCTGTCATATTTATTGGATATTGTTTTCCCTTGCCAGATTGAAGTCCTGTTTCAGATCAATCAGTGTAGTATTTGCTTTATCGAAACATTGGCTGTTAATACTAGTGGAAATACAGCATTTGAAATTTCCTTGGAGATTTCTCACTTGCAGCAAGCAGATCTGCGCCATCCAAGCAGCTTCTTGTAGGCCATGCAACTAAACAGAATTCTCAGAAAACGTTATTTGAGCTTACAATTTACTTAACAAATCTTAACCTAGGAGAGGTATAGGAGTTTCTAACAACTATAAGAATTAATGTATTTAAGCTTCGTTCTAAATTTGGCATTCCATTGGTCTCAAAAAATGGCCTTTCTTTCGTTCTCTCTCATGACCTCAAAAACTAGCATGGCAAATTTACTAAGAAGTCACTTACAACTAATTACCACAGAATAAGTCTATTAACAAATTTTTGGTTTAATTTTCCAGTTTCATTAGAACTATGGATCCACTGGTGATGCCTTTAAATTTCACCCTCGGACTGCTCCATGCAGTATTACAGCTGCAGTGGGGAGGAGAGAGAACCCCCCTTTCACTGCTTTAAAAGCAGGAAGCCAGGTTTTTCCAGTTTTTTTTTTTTCTTTCTGTGCAGTGTAGATATAACCAAGGTCACGCAGCTGGCATACTGGCTGGTACGAAGTAGGAGGCTCTGGGAAACTTCACAGTTACAATGAGCTGCACATAGGCCTGGGATATTTTGCTATTTTGTTTTCCCATTTCATTCCAACTACACTTTATATGCAATTTCAAGTAGCTCAGAAATAGTTACATTCCTTAGCTCCATTTACCTTTTACAATTTAGAGATGTCAAAAAACAGTATAAACCAGTATAATAAACATAAATCCATTAGTCTATTTTCCTAGATCCAAATCAGTTAATATTCTAGCAATTTTTAAATACAACCTCTTCCAAATTCACAGCTATCATAACATTTTAACAATTTAAATGCTTTTCTAACAATATAAGCGATTACTTTAATGTGTAAGGATGCATCCTAAGGGGGAGCAAGGTGGAATTTTAGCAGTGGAACCGGTTCACATTTTGTAATTATCTCCCCAAACAAGATTCTTTTGGTACCAAATATGAATAGGCAAACTAAAATACTGAGCTCAGATGTGAAAACCATATACCAAGTTCAAATAAGCAGATGCATCACAGTTACACCAATTTAAGACAATATCTCAATTTTTGCATTGCACCTTTGAACCTCTTACTGCTCAGCCAGGTGGAGATACCTCTGGGTCTCCCTGACAAAAAAAGTCAGTGCGCGCTGGAGAACCATCCGGCACCTGCCGCCGCAGCGAGCTGGACTGGGCAAGGCCTTTTTTGTTTTGTTTTGTTTTGTTTTGTTTTAGTATCTCATCTGGTGCGCCACAGCTGTTATTCCAAAACCAGGATTCTTTACATGATGTGTATAGGGAAAAGCCAAATCCACCACACTGAGATGAGACACAGCCTGTCACAGAGTTGCGCAAGTCTGAATGCCGGAATAAAGGTAGCATGCTAGAGAAAAGAAAAAAAATAACAGCTACTACACACAAAATTTTACCATCACATTCACGCAGTAAAGAACTAAATTACTTATGATCTTCTGTATTATCACAAAACACACATTTTGAGTCAATGAATTCTCATGATTTAACAGACCTTATCGTGCCATATAACAAAGACCTACAAAAATGCAACATGCTTAAACCGATACCCACAAAGAAAACAGGTTAATGAGGAAAGCATCCTGCAGACCTCAGCAAGTTTACCGTGACCTGCATGTTATCGGTTAACTCTTTCAGCTTGTTGACGTTCAAACCGTTCCAGCTGTAAAACTGTCTGTAATGATCTAATGATCTCTTGTAGAGATTTATTTTGTCCTACTCTTCTCGCCCTAAAAACAACATTAATTGCAACAAAATCCTATTCTCCGGACACTTTTCCCAATCATTTAACTTAAACAGCAGCGAACACTGATTCCAATATTTAACAAGATCTTCCTTCCTCATAATTCCGAGTGCTTTCCTAAGTTTTAAAACACTTCCCAATACTGATTTTTCAGGAACACAACTGAAAACAATTATTCCTGACCCCATCTTGCAAATAAAAAGCTTGAGAAGGGGGAGGGAGGGGTAGAAAACACAGGCTGCTTGCAGCACGACTGGGAAAAATGGGGAGAGAGTTTTACGGCGCACTGAAAAACAACTAGTAAAACAATTAACTCACATTCCTAACAAGCTGCTTGATTTTCAGAGAGGTAATACACAGAAACACATAATATGTACTGTAAAACTTGCAGATAACATGTTGATAGCAAACATTAGCATTCTCTACTGCTAATTTCAGCACCAGTGCTTCGTTAGCTTCTAAGTTTTCAACCTGCTTATTGATGGCCTCTTGAAGATCGTCAATAAATTGCACGTAATTCTCACTGGGACCCAGATTAATAGTTGCAAATGATTTGGCTGCAATGTTGGTTTCAGGCACCTTTATGGTAGCTTGATATGCGAGGTCTGTTGACTGCCTCAGGATTTCAGAAAGTTATCATGCCTGTAGTCGTGGTGTGTCAATTAGTGCCTCTTTCAGAAACGCACAGGGTCCCGTGGTTTAACTGTAATCGAAACTGGGAGTAAATCCCAGCTTTTTGGTAAATTCAGTTTACGCTCTGAAACTCTACCCCGACCCTCAGGAATTCGCTTTTCAGCAGCGTGGGAGGGAGGCGGGGGCAGGTTGGGGGGACCCAAATCCTTAGGAATTATGTTATTTGGCTCAGTCTGGCTCACCATGGGGGGTCCTCCCCACCTAAATCTCCAGGCAAGGGGGAATAGGAAAAAAAATGTCCATTTTTTTCTTCCGTGACTGATAGCGGCGGGGCAGAGGGTTGAACTGTGATCAATGGCGGTGACGCAGACGGCGGAACCGCGGTTGATGATGGTAGAGGAGAGGTTCGAGCCGTGATTAATGACAGCGGAGCAGTCGGCCGAACGCACCGCTCTGACCGGTGTTTCGAGGGCCCCTCCCGAGATCGCACATAACCCAACGCTGTTTTTTCATGTGAGTCTTTCATAGCTTTTATCTGATCTCGGGGCCACACATACGTACGCTCCTCCTTTACTCCTTTTATCTTTCCAAGAAAGTGCCGCGGATGCTTATCCGTGTCAGATAATATGGACTTGGGTGGTTTTGACGAATCCTTAGTAACAGGGGAGGTCGGAGTAGTACTTCATCTTGCTTTTTTCTCCGAATCTGGCCCAGGAGAGCCAGGAAGACCATCCCACTCCGCCGCCTCTGCCTGTTGCTGATTTAACTCTTTCAGAGTATCTAATAACAAGTGCCACGTCGTTAACAGTTCAGTTGCTTCCTTGGACCCTTGGGTAGCACTATCAAACAGTTTATCCCCCAAGTCCATCCATTGTGACACACTAAATGCTGTCACAGGATTAACCTCTAAACCTTGTGCTTTGCCCCATAGTAACATTTTTCTTAAAGTCAGTTCCGGAAGGCTAACACCCTGCTTCTTCAGAAGCAGCTTCCATGTAGATATAGTACCCTCTTCTTTAGACAAGTTTCACCCCCTCCCTGTTCCCGGTAGCTCACCTCCTCCTTAGCGAGGTGTCTTCTCAATCGATCCAGATCTTCGGCAGCTCTCCTCGGCTGCTCTTATCAGCTGTACCAGGCTCCGTCTCCACAGCTCTTCTTCGGCCGTTCACAGCTTCACGCTGTCACCTTGTCATGCGAGATCCTCTTCAGGCAGGATCACGTCGGGGTCACCATATGTCACGGTTGAGACGGACAAACGACATGGACCAAGTTCTTTCAAGATGAAAGTAATAGATGCCATTTATTGCTACAAGTGCATTTTTATACAATTCTACCAGTTCATGTGTCTTTTCACTATTGGTTACAAGTTACAGCACTAACATCTCATTGGTTAATTTTTCTATCATCCACGTTATTCTTCTATCCCCTTCTTTCTCATGGGTACATCTCTCTTCTCTCCGGATACTCCTTTACTCCCATCCTTCTCAAGGATAAATCTTAATATCTCAAGGCTGATCTCTATTCTCATATTTTCTGTCAAGGATTCCACAGACCCGCTGCAGTTTCCCACAGAGACCAGTGCATGAAGTCTGCACACAGCCATAAAAGTAAATGCAGCACATAATTGCATTTACAGTTTAGAAAAAATATTTTCATGAATGAAAAGTCAAAATAATTAAATATTTGAGTTTGAAAGCAAGTAAAACTATCAAACATATTCACTCTTGTTCTTATTTGATTGTGTTTTACTTTTCTATTATTTTGTTCCCTTTGATTATTTGATTTATCTACTCACTATTTTTATGTTTAAATACATGGCAATAAACAAGTCTCTTATTAAAAAAAAAAATCTGTCAGGAACAAAATTTGCTTTCTTACTTATAAGTTTATCCAATTATTAATGACTAAATTTTCTGATGAGAAAATAAAATGCACCATAGTAGGCCTGAGTATCTAAATATACCACCCTTTTGAGTCTATCAGCTCACCAGGTAAGTCCAAAGTTATCACAGAAGCCATGAAAAACAGTTCAATTTTGCAGCAGAGGAGTGGAATAAAGAAGGCCTTTGTTAATAAGCACATCATCATTGATTAAAGAACACATCCACTGTCAAGCAAATGACAGAAATCAAATTACCATCACAACAGTACGCATATCCTGATTTTTCCAATATACGATTTTAACATGATTCATGGTTTAAACAAGGTTCAAAAACAATAGACTATTTAAAAAAAATGTATGGAACCTCTTTCAAACTTCTAGTTTTGTTGTGGACCATGTGTGTTTTTACTTATTTATTTAGTATTTTAATTTTTTTTTGTTCAGGGTTTTAAGCAGAAAATAAATTATTCCTCCCTTTTGGCTGCCTTGAAGTATTTCTTCACTCTGCTCCCTTTGAAGTCTGTGGCTCTGGATCTTCCAGGCTTCATTTAGTCATCACCCCTGAAAGTTTACAGTGGCTGTTAGTGCACTGCAGACAAAGAACGAAAAGAGGATATATTTTATTTGCTCTTAAAAATAATGTTATTCCCCATAGTAGTAAAATCTTTGGTAAAAGGCAATTTATATCTCCTTATGCTGTCAGTAATAGTTCACAGCTACAATAATTCTGCTTTCACACAGGGAAAATTGCTGCTGGTGAAGAGGATTTTGTAATGAAATAATACGCCAATAAGCAAGAATTACACTTCAGGAAAAAAAAAAATAAAATCTCCCCCAACCCTCCAAAAAAATCTTCATCCTAAACCAGAGAAAAAAAAAAAGCTTGAAGTAACTAGGTATGTCATTATAGGCAGAATCTAGATGCAGATGGAAAAGCTATTTCAGAGAAACAGAAATTGTCAGTATGTACAACTGGTTCTGCGAAGCCAAATATTTCTAACAAAGATTCATTCTGTCTGAAAAAAGCTTAGCTTCCCACTTTAGTAAGTCAAGAATACTTGGAAAAACTGCGGACTCAAGCACTTTCTTACCCCTGAGTAAGATAATGTTACATGTATTATAATATTTATAATATTATATAAAGAACAGAGTTTATCAAATATTTCAGGAACAGAAGAAGTCCTTCCCAAAGTACCAGACACCTATAACAGCAAGGGTTATTAACAAAGTTAAAAGATATCTAATATTAATCATAAAAATACATTCACTTCTATGAGCACCAAGACCTATCCAAGGACTACACCTGTCAGTATGGTATTGACTTCTGGCAGATAATACAATAACAAGGGAAATGTAGCTTACCTAATTTATCTGGAGTTCAGAAAATTATCTGATATGGTTCCTCATGGGAAATTATTAGTTAAATTAAGGGCTATCGAAATAATTTTAAAATAGGATATTAGCTAGGGGGAGTCAGGTTGTGGTCTGGCTGGCTGGAAGTGACCAGAACAATTCCTTAAGTTTTAGCCTTGAAATTTATCATTTTTAGTATTTTAATAACAGCCATGGCACAGAAAAAAAAAAAAAAAAAAAAATCAGACTAATGAAATATACTGACAACATAAGGCTGGGATGCCCCCTCCAGTGGGAAAGGGGATGAGAAAATCACATAGAACTAGATGGCCTTGAAGACTGGAGTTATGTAGATGGGATGAAATTCAATAGTATAATGTGGAAGATTGTGCACACATGGACAAGGAAGAAACACTGGTGTTAAAATCTTGGAGCTCATCAATTACAAGTGGCAGAGAATGAAGGAAACCCACAAACAATCCTTGGCAATAGCATAATTATACATCTGAAATACAGTGCGACTGCAATTGTATACATATATATGTATTGTACTTAAATAAAAAATACATGTGTGTAAATATATGTAAAAATACATATAGGAGTGAATCAGGTGATGTTTCAAGCATAACAGGAAACCATTGATGCAATTGTGTAAAATACTTGTAAAAAAATATAAATTAGTTCAGACATGCAATTTCGAAATTGTTGTGGACTGACACACTATTTTTAACCCTTTAAATATTTACTGGATTATCGGTATAACCACATACACTACCAAGTTCTTGCATTACTGTTCAAATTAGGACTGCTTACCATTGTTCTGTGTATCACCCACAGACCTTAGAATACAAGCTGATATAAATTTGGTATACAGTGACCATTGTTTATTAGCAACAAAATAATTCAAACTCTTGAGGATACAGAGAAAAGCTATTAAGTTCATCAGGGAATAAGGAAGCTATCAGATGAAAATTAGTAAGCAACACAAAGACTAAAGAGACTGAATTTAATAAATAGATTGGGACGGTAAAACTCCAGGGAGAGAGAACTATTTGAAGTAAAGAACAACATTGGTACAGATCAAATGGGAATAAACTGGCCATGAGGAATTTAGGCTGATAATTGGTACATGATTTCAGTCCAGAGGAGTAATAAATTCCTGTAACAGTGTTCCATCAAGAGAAATTGAAGCAAAAAAACAAAAAACCAAGAAAACCCACAGAGCACTTCAAAGTTGTAGTTGCACCAGTGTATGGTGGAAATTATAAGAGGGGAAAATTTGGGGAGCAAGGCACTGATCTCGTCCCTGCGAGGGCGAAAACTCATGGACTCCACACAATCCAATATGAATTCAAGCGAAGCCATTCAATACAGAAACAAGCCTCCTTATATATGCAGTTATTTCCTGATCACGCGTCCATGCTCTAAGCATGCATTAGCTGACTGGATATTGTCTATGTTCACGAGCTGTCCACACTCCCGAGTCTAACTGCTAATAGGTCTGTTGATTTACGTCATGTTTTCAGCTTTCCAAGGTGGCCTTGAAATTCTTTTGGGCCTGGCTAGTTTAATAACAAATCTCCATCTAACAGAAACCCATCCACACATTAACTTCAAGAAAATCCCTCAAATCTCCAACACATCCCAAGACACTCTTTATGTTATATGGAGTTCAGATCTCCAGGCTTAAGTGGTTACTTGTCTTTACCTAAAGTCTGGACAAGCTGGAGAGTTGGGCAGAGAAAAATTTAATGAAATATAACAAGGGAAAGTGTGGAGTCTTGCATCTGGGTAGGAACAACCCCAGGTTCCAGTATAAGTTGGAGAATGATGTACTAGAGAACAGTGTAGGGGAAAGGAACCTCGGGGTCCTGGTGGACAGCAGGATGACCATAAGCCAGCACTGTGCCCTTGTGGCCAGGAAGGCCAATGGCATCCTGGGGTGTATTACAAGGTGGGTGGTTAGTAGGTTGAGAGAGGTTCTCTTTCCCCTCTACTCTGCCCTGGTGAGACCACATCTGGAATATCGTGTCTAGTTCTGGGCCCCTCAGTTCAAGAATGACAGGGAACTGCTGGAGAGGGTCCAGCATAGGGCAACAAAGATGATTAAGGGAGTGGAGCACCTCCCTTATGAAGAAAGGCTGAGGGAGCTGGGGCTCTTTAGTTTGGAGAAGAGGAGACTAAGGGGGGACCTTATTAATGTTTATAAATATATAAAGGGTGAGTGCCATGAGGATGGAGCCAGGCTCTTCTCAGTGACAACCAATGATAGGACAAGGGGCAATGGGTACAAACTGGAACACAAAAGGTTCCACTTAAATTTGAGAAGAAACTTCTTCTCAGTGAGGGTGACAGAACACTGGAATAGGCTGCCCAGGGAGGTTGTGGAGTCTCCTACTCTGGAGGCATTCAAGACCTGCCTGGACGCCTTCCTGTGTAACCTCATCTAGGTGTTCCTGCTCTGGCAGGGGGATTGGACTAGATGATCTTTCGACATCCCTTTCAATCCCTAACATTCTGTGATTCTGTGATTCTGTGATTCTGAATGCTAGGACCCAGGTCTCCTGACTTTGCATTTCCAGACTTCCTGCTTAGCAATATAAGCAATGAGGTTTTTTGGATTCAGACTGTAATCAATTAAAATAGGCTTTGCAAATGAGTCTAAGTTATTCTTGTTCTGTTGTTCTAAGTTCATGCTGTTGAGAGTCAGCAGTTTCTCTCCCACCTTCTTTCATTTTTAGACAATACCAAACTCACTACTGTCCTTTACTCATCTGATACTTCACCAGTTGTCAAATAATTATTTAAGCAGAATAAAAGCAACCCCCATCTTTAAATTAACTATTAACTAGGAATTTACAAGACAGAATCATAGAATAGTTTGGGATGGAAGGGACCTTTAAAGGTCATCTAGTCCAACTTCCCTGCCATAAGCAGGGACATCTTCAACTACATCCAGTTGCTCAGAGCCCCATCTAGCCTGGCCTTGAATGTTTCCAGGGATGGGGCATCTACCACGTCTCTGGGCAACCTGCTTCAGCATATTACCACTCTCATTGTAAAAAATTTCTTCCTCATGTCTAGCCTGAATCTCCTCTATTTTAGTTTAAAACCATTACTCCTTGTCCTATCGTAAGTATTGTATTTTGCTTTGGTTTTATTTTATTATATTTCAGCACCTAATTATATCTTTTATATAATTTGCCTGGTGTTCAAATAGCAAATTGAATTACAGGTTTGTAAGCAATCATATTTGTTATAAGATTAAGTCATCAGCTGCATCAGTTGAACACACATATATATATAAAGAAATATCTGTTATTTTAATAGAAAATTTGTAAATTATTGAAGTTATTCTTAGAATTAAATTACATCATAATTTTTCTTATGCTTTTAGTTTCAAGCATTTCATAAATAGAACACGTTTACAATATGGCCTAATTCATTTAGAACCTATTGTTTCAAGTAACATCTGTAGTCCCAACAGATGGACAAAAAGAACAAAATCCTGTTTTGAATATCATCCAGTTTGACAAAGAAACAGCTGCTATAATAAGCACTGTCAACATCCAAAATGTACTTGAAAATGAAACTCACTTATATCCATAAAATGAGGAATGCTTTAAGCAAAATTAATTGCCAATAAAAGTCCATGGTATGCTCTCATTTATACCTGTGCTACATACTAATTTCTGTATTATCTGATGGCTATCAACACTCGCCATGCTAGTAAGGACAGACAGATGGAAGAGTGACCACACCTGCTTTTCCAAACAGAAACAGGCTGTGTATGTACGCTGTATGTAATACAGACAAGCATAACAAAAACTATAACCAAATTTGACCCCATGTTTTCCTTTTTCTACAAGCTAATTAGAAAATGTGCTTCAGCTTTTTTAAAAAAAGTGTTGGCATTGCTTTTCTTCACACCTAAGAACCTTTTTTAAGTAGATATTCAAAACATACATTTAATTTTTTGCTGTTGATATTCCTAATGTATTACATTGTATAATATTATCTAATGCAATCCTTATTTTTATTAGGACAAGCTAATGCACGGTACATTGGTTTTGACTTTACACTGGAGCCTTCTTGTCTGAATAAAGCAGTTTGCTCTCTGTTAGGTTTCATTTTGACATTCTTGGGCTCTGTCAGGATATTAAGAAGTTTGGCTAGAGGGAAAACATATTTGTTTTAGAATCAAGAATTAAGTTATGCCCTTTAGAGTACAGCCCTGTACTGGGAGTTCTGTCCCAGAATAAGCTCATGAACCATAACAGAGCTCTAATCAAAAAGCAAAGAAGAAAAGCTCTGCCTGGGAGAAAGTTGTCATTGTTCTGTATAGCAACCTGTCACCAGGCAGAAGCAGAGATTGCTGACAAACACATAAAGGTAATCAGAATCTAAACATGGTAGGTTGCCCTTTACAGAAAGGATCACAAATTCACACTACAGGCCAGTTAGAGAGATAGAAATACAAGACAAGACTTTTAATTCTGAGACACAGCATTGACTCTTTTATCCCTCCTTGCCTGTTTTGCAGAAGATGGTAGTCCTGGGATGGCACAGGGAAAGAATTCTCTTTCCATAACACATATATACTGCAGAATACGGCTTCCCCTCAATTTTTTTTTTTACAAATTTTCTTCAAGTGAATTGAATCACCAGTATTTCCTGTGAACTGAGCCAATAAATTTGAGTAATCTTCAAACAAATGTTTTTTTCAGTGTAACACACTGCTTTTTATACTTACAGATACGTACCTTTGCAATGTATACATAATTGAGAAATGTAGAAGCAAAAAACATTCGCACATCGCACCTTTAAAATGCTAGAGCAGATGTGTTCTTGAAGATAAGAAAAATGTATAAATTATTTAGTGTAAAAAAGGGGAATAAATAATCTGGAAATAGTACATAATGGATAATGCAAAGATGTATACTCTGTTGAGTGACTTCACTGAGGAAAGAATGGGGAATGCATAAATTCCTGGGCTAATGTTGCCTCAAGCAAGTCCACATTATGTTTTTTCAAGACCCAAGTGTGGTCACACCAGATGCAATCTGCAGCTTGGAAGGGTGACACACAGAAATAGTGTGGTCATTGCAGAACTTCTGTCAATTCATAGACATTACAGCCATATTGTGTAAGCAACTCTCCAGCACAAGCAGACGCCTCTTCAAGTGAACTGTTCTTTAACTTCATTACCAAACTAATAGCAGGTTTTTTATAACTTTCTTGCTTGTGAACTCAGTTTCCTGAACACTTCTTTTTGCTTGCTGGAATAGCCATTCAAATTATATGAAAATGAAATATTTCACCAAATCCAGGTACGGGTAACTAAAGTGTTTGGGATATCAGGTGAAGCTAAAGGAAAAGAAATAATTACTGCAAAACATAAATAACTGGTGAAAACTCAGCATTAGAGGGAAGATGTCAGGGATTGGCTCAAGGAGTGTGGACATGAGTCCACCGAGCAACTGTACGAGCAGAGCCCATTTTAGTTGACATAAGTAGGACTTAGTTAGCTTGTCTATTAGGCTGTGGGAAAGGGGGGAACGGAAAAGTACTAACTAAGGCAGGGTCAGGATATCCTTGAAGAGATAAGAGTCAGAAGAATGCGGGATGCGCATAGCTAGCTAAACCCAAGTAGGTGGAGTAAGTAAATGTAACCTTTTAGTGCTTAGCCTATTAGATAGAGACAAGTATGCATAATTATGGTATTTGGTATAAATGCACGCTATCTCGGGCAATAAAGGGAATCATGCTTTATCACTCACATTGAGTTGGCCTGCATGTTTTCCTCAGCTGCGTACTCGCAGGAAAGTATAAATTTGTCACTGCTTCATCCGTTTTAGTTGCAAACACAGCATCATCCTCCAAGTCAGCACCCAAACTCTCTTACTTAGAGAAATTAGTGACTTTTCCTGACAAGCACAAGTGAGACAACATCAGTGGGATTCTTTCACAGACGTGAAATCTCTCTTAACTACAGGTACTTGAGGGATTCATTATCAACTTCATGCCTTTCCTCTAGTGACAGTCTTCCTTCAGGGGAGTGAATCTTCGATATGCTGTTGAAACCATGGTAGATTCCTCAGTGACTGATTCTACGTGAGTGCCATGCACTTAATTAATTGAAATATGATTTTAACCAACTCTACCGGAGATGTTTTGGTTCTCAAGTTAATACCTCAGTGTTTATAATTTTAAGCATAAAACTTGTTGCAGTATCTTAACTATTAACATCCTTACCTGTTTTACAAGAATACCTAAAAGCCCTCATCTAATTGTTTTAGTATTTTATGAAAACTCAAGAAGAAATAATCTTTGTCTTAAACAAAGCATTATGGAAGGGTGGGATAAAAAGCAAGGTTATTAAGCCACAGGCTGGACAGAAAACAGTTAAAAGTAGGGTTGTTGTGATTGCAGTAACACAGGCAGGCTCATTGCAGGAAATATTTTGAAAAGGCAAGCAGAGAACTTAGGGTACATATATTAGTAATGTACATTTTGCTTGAATCACAATAGAAAGGTTTTCTTCAGTGCACCCATCCAACCCAATTAGGAGTTGCTAACTCTTTGACCTACAAGGCCAAGAAAAGAAGCTCTCAAAGGAAAAAAAAAGAAAAAAAAAAAAAGCTTCTCACTGTAGACCTTGAAGAACTCTGCACTGAAAATGGCACTAGATCAAAGCTTATAGTTAGGCACTGTGATCTACAAATTCTGCACACTGGACCCAGAGTGAACTGCACAATCTTGGTGTCAAGCCTGTCTGCGTCGCACAAACAGCTCCTATAGAGGGGTAAATGTCTGCATGGGATCTGGAGGAGCCACTGTGTTGAGCAAAGCTTCATCCAGAAGTAAGGAAATGAAAAGTAGGAGGAGTCTAAAATCCTGCATTTCTGATTCATCCTCCAGATTCACAGGTATTTTATCTTTCTTCAGAGACACAAGCAGAGTACAAAAACTTCTCTCTGATTCCATGCAGCTCTTTCCTCCTATCATGCAGTTGTATAACAGGCTAAACATCTACTGAGGAAATTACAGACCTTAGTATTGCATTACTTCAGTGGCCTGAAGGCATCTCATACCCATATTTCTAACCGGCTATTGCACTGACTCCCAGGATTTGTCCATACTGGCTGTTGTATTTTTCTCTCTTTCTTGCAGGCTGTACTAACATTAAAAAAAAAAGAAAAAAGAAAAAAAAAAAAAAAAGAGATGGGTAGGGGGGTGGGGGGGATAAATTTTAAAGAAGCAGAAGATAGAAAAAGAATCTGGCTTTCCTACTGATTAGTAAGTTTTCTACCAACTGAAATTAAGTCTTTGATCATGCCACAAGTCTTTTAAGCAAAAGATATAATAAGTCATAACCACAATTGTGGTGGCAAAAAAATATTGACCAAAAATATCTTTCCCCTAAATGGTTGCTGTAGGACACCTTCTAGACTGACACACTAGGATAAAGAAATGTCAGGTCTTTCCATGAGGATGAACCTGGAATTAAGCTCTGTAGACTGGGACACTACAAGGGATGAGCATTGATACATTCTAAGTGCTTGGAGAACCTGAAATAAAAAAGAAATTGGAAGGTTTTGGGGCACTGACATTCTAAAGCCTGGACTTTATTTTGGCAGGAGCTTTGAAAGGACACTTAACAATGAACATGTCAGTACCCAAACTCAGTAAGTCCCAGTTTGAACATGTAAATCCTTTATTGACTTGATCTTTTCAGTAGTACCTGGATAGATCTTGATGCTATTTGTTCTTAATTTTCTATCATTCAGCAGGTAAGTTTCACAGGTTGGTGTTTTGTTATATTTGTCATATGTTCCAAATGATTATTTTTGTGCTTATCAGATGAAAAGACATGTTGTGCTCTTCAATGATAAAAAAGCTACTAATGTATTTTACAGTATGCTTGTTCTTTCAATTGGCTTCTAAATCCTTTGTGTGAAGATGGCATTTCAAAATACACATTAAAGCTGTTATCCTAAGAAATGTGAAAGAAAATGCTTCATCATCAGACTTGTTATGAAAAAAGAAAATGTTGGAGTGAATAAAGGACTCAGCATTCCAATTCAATCTGAATCACACTAGAGCCATTTATTACAGAAACAAGACTCCTTATATATGCAACTAATCTCTGATCACACGTCCGCGCTCCAAGCATTCATTCACTAATTGGATATTATCTATGTTCACGAGCTGTCCACGCGCTGAAGTCTCACTGCTGATAGGTCCGTTGATTTATGTCACGTTGAGGCCTTGTTATTGTAGAGCTGCTTCTCTCCCACAGCAGGTCCTGTTTTCATCTTTCTAAGTTGCCCTTGAAATTCCTTTAAGCCTAGCTGGTTCAACTACAAATCTCCATCTAACAGAAACCCATCCAAAAGAAAAGACATCAGTTTTCATTTTCTTAGCATTTTATAAATTATGCTGAACAGCTATAGCCTGTTATTGCTGCATACTTTGAAATAATACTTAGAACTAACCTTACATAAATTCTAAACAAAAACAAAAGCAAAAACAAACAAACAAAAAACAACAACAAAAACAAAAACTTAAAAAAAACCACACCACACACACACACAAACCCACAAAAAACCCAAAAGTGAATTATTCTAGTAAGTGTTGATCCAATTTAATCCAACTATTATAACTCTATAAAATTATTCAGATGAAACAACCACCAAACCTTTTTTGGGCATAAGTATAAAAAACTGACAGAAATTATGTTAAATGGTATCAAAAAAACAGTTTCATTTGGAATTGTATTTACAGAAATGTACATAAAACACTTTTTAAATGTTTTTATGTCTTTTCAGTTCCTTTTGTTTATTTTCTTCTTCTCTATATTCATAGCAGTTGCTTTGATACAGAATTACCTGATACATGCAAGACAGGAAAAAACACACTAATATGTATGAAGGTAAATCATTATATGCCAAAGTAAACTATGTTTCTTTATTCAATTAAAACAATAGCAGAAAACAGTTTATTTTGGAAACCTGTTGAGTTTTAGCATACAAATCAGATCTTATGTGATCTGATCCAGACTGAAAGATCAATGCAGAATTCCTCCAATAGCTTAGCAAGTAAATGATCACTGTAATGCTGACACCCAGGACCAGAGCTCACAGAAACTCAGTGTGTCCAAGCTACAGGAGATGGTGGCTGCTTTCTGATCCCTGGTTTAGCGTCACAGCCCAGATTAGTTCTAGTGTTTGTACACTTTTTAACTACACTTTGTACCCTTCTAGTGTTGACCACTCCATGGTCATGTGCTGCCAGCCATGGACATCTCAAAAATAAGAAAGACGTATAAATATATAGTAGAGATTAAATAGTTCTTCATCATTACTTACTAGCCTGGGATAGGAGGGGGGTGTGGGGTGAGGGAAAGGTATAAAGGGCATCCATATGAAACCAGTTCAATAGAACTGATTATTAAAATTCGCTTTCTTGTGTTCTGAACTGACATATGCAGAATGTGAGCATCAGAGTCTTTGTCAAAGATACTGTGGTAATCTTACCCACCTAAATCGGTGGAGGAACTCTGTAGTATCTTTTTGCTTCAAAGGTTAGTTTACTTCAAGGTATTTCTCTTCGTGTACATGGCTGCCTGATGAACAGTCTGTTCAACTTCATACAGCATCTACTGCAAAACTGAGGATGAATTATATCTATACAAAGCATCATCCATTTTGATTGCTATGCTGAAAAATGTAAGTACAACAACCTTTAACCAACTGTTTTCAAAAAAGTAAACTACTATTTATTATATTCTTTATAATTAACAAAGACCAAACTACTTACTATGATAAATGCCAATAAATACCCTCTAATACACAAAAGCTTTCCCCACTATTTACATTTTAATGAGATTTGAAATGTTAATGAATGAGGGGAGACTACTAATTACCTCAATGAGTGTCTCACAGAAAAGTGAACTTTGTTAGATAAATTAATACTAATTCCTCTTTAGGATGTTCTAATAGCTGAAAATAATGTTTTACCTAATATGCTGAAAATAAATGAGTGTTTGTTTCACAGTTTGACAAATATTTTTAATGATAAACAATGCACTCATCAGTAATACACGTGACGTTTCAAAGTGTTCCACATATAACCCAAATAACAAGATTCCAAACAAACATCTTTTTAATATAATAAAGTTGGTTTTGTTTTGTTGTTGTTTGGATTTTTTTTTTAAACCCTTACATTATTTGCTTCTATTTGGTTGTTTCACAGACACTGAAATGAGGTTCAGTTTAATCTCTGTTATTTTTATTAATATGTTTAATGTAAAAATGAAGATCACTAAAGATAAATGCTTGCTTACTTATCTTTCTGTGTCAGATTTATGGCATCCAGTAAGGAAATTAATGTCCAGTGCAGTTATATGTTTCCACTAGTACACATTCTGTGAAGAGTGCACTTTCTGAAACACAGCAGTGCAGCTCAGTGAAGACTACAGGTGAGGTCATGTATGATGCTCTGGATTTACACCATTCACCCCAGCCAACAGAAGACAAACAAGAAAGAACTCGAGAATTTGGACATCAGAATGGCTCAATGCCAAACTGACTAGGAAATTGAAAAAAAAAAAAAAAAGAAAAACAAAACAAAACAAAGCAAACAAACAAACAAAAGTACAAAAGAAAAAAAAAGTTTAACCCATGCCTCACTCCTTACCAAGGATATGTATACAATTTTTTTAATAAGCAACAGTAGTTCCTTAATTAAAGATTGTGTTTTACAAAAACAAAAAAACAAAACAAAACAAAACAAAACAAAACAAACAACGACAAAAAACAAAACCAAAACCAAACCAAAACTTTGATGTTGAAAAGAGCATTGAGAGACAATTTAAAAAGATGGTGGGTTAGAATTTCTAAGGTTAAATTGTAGGGGGCAAATATCACAGACCTCACTTTTTCATGTCTCAGCAAGGACTTCATAGAACCTACACAAATTCCAGGAGAACTATTTCCTAAAGAAAGTTTTAAAACTAAAGGTCACATTATGAATACATAAAAATGCTAATTCACGCATACATTCAGGAAAGAATACACAAAATTTACTGCAATGCCAAAATAAAATTTATGACAATTGTTTTAACCATTTATCTTGGCATAACTGTGTATTTATAGCCAAGCTGTTTAAAATATAAATTGTCCTTCCTTGTCTCCCAAATGAATAAATAAATGAAACATTCAACCTTATACAACAATAGTTTGTTTCAACATCCTGTATACGAACTTCGCATAACTTCTTTTTTAACAAGGTTGCTGATCCTGAAAATACAGAAACACATGTAGCTCCAAGGAGTATATTGATAGGCATATTTGTCATGTTCAGCTTCTGATCCACAGAAGTGAATCCAGTGGGCTGGCAAGGCTTAAAATGCTCTGGAGCACTCAATCCCTGTGACAGTTAACAAATAGTTCCTTCTGAAACAGTTGTACAGAAAGGTCAAAGTATACCTTTTTTGCTTGTTATGTTAACCTCATAACTTAGTTTGCTTCTGGGTAAGGGAACAAGGAATATATATCACTGTACCTGGCTATTTTTCACACTTCAGCCTCATTAGATATCTACGTATAACGGTATGTGCCCTGTACCTAGTTTGATTATCATATCTCTGAAGTCACATGGGACACTATCACATTCTCTCACTATGCCCCCAAACAGGTACATAAATCACAAGCATGACATTAAAAGGTGCTTTCTCTAATGGTTAGTGTCTCCAGTTGAGTTTATAAAATACATCATACTATGTTTGCTAGAAGTAAGTTTCTGTTTAAATTTGGCAAGACAACACTGAAATTCTAGCAGCAGTTTAGGAAGGATGCACACAGGGTATTTCTACTAATCAGAAAAGTATTTGATCATCACTTTGTTTCTTTTTAATCTCCCATTAATTTCTTCTCTTCCTGCTCTGCGGCTAAAAGAGAGTGTTCCTGAAATGCCACATCTGATCTTCTCTTTCTAGACATCTGAAACTACTCCAGACTGGTTGCAATGTACTGTAAAACATTCATGAGTATTGGAAATTTCCAACAAGTTGCTCATGAAAGTGGGCCTTTTACCAACCAGGCAGCTGTAACATTGGACAAACCGACGTGGTCATATATGGTTATCAGGACTTTTGAGTAGTTTTCACACGATGGACACTTTCCATTCTAGGTGGAATGCTCTGTTTCATGACTTGCATAACAAGTATGACAATAGGCCAAGTGCTGTGGATGCTCACTAACGCTGACACATGATGAATGTCGGAAGAAGCTATGATTAAATCAGCAAGGGCCTACTGCAGTGAGAGAGCTTGCACTGTAACTGCTTATGTTGCTGAAACATCAGTATGGAGTAGACAATTGGGCCTGTCAATGTGTATATTTTGAGAATATCAGTAGCATCTAACATTTTCAAATCTACAGAGTAATTACGTCTTATTACCATATTGTGGTGCTAAACCTCTTGATTAACTTTTAAATGAGATTCTTTGGAACTTCAAAAAAATAATAATAAAAAAATGTTAATGTTAATTAACATGTTAAGTAACCTGTTAATTAACATGTTAATTAATGTGAATTAACCCCTCTTACTACCAAAGCTGCTTGGCCTGGAGAAAACCAGTCTTAAAGGTGATAGTGACCTGAGAAACATGTCTTCCTGTTCCAGCTACAAAACATAAGCAAACATTTAATGAGCAGCATATGCCAAAAAGAGCTTAGAGCACTTAAATTAATTCAAACAAAGATGGAAGTCAACATTTACAGTAATGTGGCAGGAAAACCAAACCAAACAAAACCAAAACCAAAACCAAAACAAAACAAAAGAAACAAACAAAAAGCAAACAAACCAAACAAGAAAACAATCAAAAAACCCCCAACAAACACACATGAAAGATGGCAAAAAATTGAGGTGCAGCAATTGTGACACTAGTGACCAGACAAAATGAAGAACTGTAACATCTATCAAAGAATAATAGCTTATGTTATTATACTTTGCTTTCTTGCTTGACTTTTAAGAAACATTGACGTGTTACTATTGATATGTAGACGTGTGAATACTACCTAATATTTTAATTAGAGATTTTCCAGCTTCTCTGAACTTATGAAGGTAAAAGTATCCTACACTTTACAGTTTCAGTCTTGACAAATCCCCATGCTTAGCAGGCCTGTTTTGCTACAGATGCAAATACAAAGTATTGAAAGCTTCTTCGCAGATCTAGCAATACAACAGTGCTTTGGCTTTGGAAAAAATAAATCCAGTCAGCTAAAAGGGACCAGAAATGAGCAGTCTCTAACACACGCTGTCACTACTGTGATAATGTATACCAATTCCTGAATGACCAGAATAGAAAGACTCCCTTTTCTCTGTCTCTTTTTGGCCATCAGGAAATGCAATATTCTTCTTCTTCTTTTTCTCTTCCAGCTACCCATCTCTCTGTCTTTCCACTGAGTGACTGATGAAAAATTCAAATCAAGCAAGAAAACTAACCGCAGGACAAGCATGACTAGGAAATGCATTGTTCAACAAATATTCTCCATTTTTCTTCCCATTAAGCTTTGAATAGAATGAAATAAGTCCCTTGGAAGTGGTTGAATCATCATCCCTGGAGGTGTTTAAAAGACAAGTAGTCTTAGGGACATGGTTTAGTGGTGGACTTGACAAGATTAGGTTAACAGTTGGATGTAATGATCTTAAAGGTCTTTTCCAAGCAAAATGATTCTATGATTTTATGTCCACAATATAATTCCACTATTTGGCTTTTTTGTTGTTGTTGTTTTTTTGTTTGTGTTTTTTTGGTTCTTTTGATTTAGTCCAATAGCAGTATGAGGGCCTTAGTTGTTCATATGATGCCAGACAGATTACCATTATTTAAGATTTGACTTGCAAAGTCCATACCTCCAAAATTGTTGCAAATCAATGTTATTTTTATTTAGTATATATTTAAAAATCAGTAAAACTGTTTTACTCTTCATTTGCACAGTGTTTTTTCTGCAACATATTTTCAAAGTATGTCCTTCCTCAAAAACAACAATAGGAACTATCATAACAGTAACAATAATTTTAAAATAACATTTCAGTATAAAGTTGGTCTATCTAATTAAAAATACTTTCAACAAGTTCCTCAACAAATATCAAACAAATTGTCATTACACATAACATTTTATACTTGAAAAAAAAATAGTGATGCCATAAAGAAGAGCTTACTTTGAAGCTGTTTTGCTTGTAGTCCATAACTTTGAAGACAGTGAACTAGTCACTAACGTCAGGGTCATCAGATGGTGTGGTCCATGACATGTAACAAAAAGGACTTTAAATTCTTTCAAATGTGTCCTGATGAAACAAAGTGGAATCTCTGGAATTGTGATACTGCTGTGTGCCCACAGAGCTTGCTTGTAAAAAAGGTTTGCCTCTTGGAGCTGCACCATGATGAAGAGAAACTCACTAGATAACTTAGCATTGCATCCTGTCTCTACTGCATGATACATGGATAGGCTACAGGAATAAAAGATAAGAAAAACCCAGCTCTGGATAAAAATTCAGGACAAACCAGACTTAAAAACTTCTTTGGCATCTCAATACAGTTTCTGTCTGCTGATCCAAGAGGTCTGATCATCTTCAGTATGTATGCAGCTGCCTTATGTCTGTGGCTTTGACAGATGGGATTCACTCAGGACTTGATCCAACTTGTCACAGCAGTAGGATCTTTATTTTGCAAGCAAGAATACAGAAATTCCCCTATGACAGACTTACTCTGCACTATTGCACAGTACTGGTATGTTCCTGCATCTCTTTTCAATACATGCAGTTCCAAAAAAGAATCATCCCACTGGACTTGTCTCCCAACAGCACAACCTACAGGATAAAGGCTAGTCAAAATCAAAATGTGATGATTAAGCTCTTCGTGGGTAGCAGCCTGTAACCCTGATTCTTGGTTCATTTATAATTAATCCTTTCCAAAATACAAGGCAGTTAACCCATCCTGAAAACTCACTTGCACTACTGCACTAGCCAAACTTATGCTCATTTGAACAAGAACTTGAAAGACACAGAGATTTCAAATCCAAGAGACTTTACAAAACAGTGTAATACTGATACTAGGCTTTTCAATGCAGTATTGTCTCAACCCTCAGAAGCAATATGTTTCCATACACACTGCTGAAGTCCACAGGAGCCAGGAGTGTGCAGCACCTAGCCTCAAGCACCACAAAACCATGGGCTGACAATCATTTCAGACTAGCAACAGAAGTGGGTTTCAAGCTACTGACTTCTGACTACTCTATTATTTCCATAATTATAGTTAGCTTGCAAGTGACAAGACGAAGGTTAGGAAAAAGTGGTATGACTTTGATTAGGTAGAGAAATTAATAAGTTTGTTTTTCTTAACCCAGTAACACTTGCATTCTGAACAGGAATGTTCTAGCTGATATAATCTGCTGAATATTTATTCACAGGTTTGTTGTTAAAGACTGTTAAAGCTTTTCCATCATCTGTTTACCTGTGGTTTTGAGAACCAAGAAGCTAATGGATTCTAATGTAAATGGAATAATACTTTTTATTCAAATATCTTCAGAAAGCTGTCAGCTTACACTTTTAAATTTCAATTAACATTTCCTAAAGCACTGATAACCCCCCAACACACAGTAATTGTTGCTAACTGTGGAAGAGAAGTCATGTTTTTGTTTTATTTTGAAGAATTAGAAGGCTTTTGAGATAATTCTAACTTCTCTGCTGAAAATTTCTTAAAGTATAATGAATGCTGTTCTAAATTCTTTGGTTTAAAAACAGGACACAAATGGCATTTGTTTGAAATTATTTATATGGGCTTGTTCAGTTTTAGAGAAAAAAAATCCACATTCTAGTGTGGAGGGTTTCATTTATAACAAAAAATAAGCTCTGTATTGGAAATGAACACTAAAGGAAGAAAAAAAAAAGTCACTTGCAATGTTATAGGTAGCATATGCATATTTAACTTTACCTAGTATTATAGATGCTCATCAACAGTAGAATTTGTTTATGCTTCTCACGATATACAAGTGAGATGCTTTATGATCCATTTTGTTGAAAATCATCAGTACTGCTAGCACATCAACCACAGTAGTGTATATTCAGTTAAGTGATCATGTCCCACACTTTATGAGCCTTTGTGGATTTCTACTGACAGCTTACGACCAGCTTCACTGTTCCATACTACTCTTGCTGGTACATATTATTAAAATCACACCTATAGATTTATAAAGGTGGAATTGATGGGTCAAACTAGAACCAAAAGATGTGCAAGGTTCCACAATACAATGCTGCACTGTAAATTATAAATATTAGAGAATAAATAATGTAGTTTGTCCATCATAGGACCTCCATTTTAAGAATATCCTCTAGGACACTATGATTTCTTCATATGAAGGACTTCTACTTCTTACTCTGGGGAGAGTATAGTAATATGAGTTATTTTACAGTTTCTTATATATCCTAGATTTGTTTTCACTTTGTTAGACTTAGTTATAATCCAACTGCCATAATTTTAAATAAATTCAGCCCTTCTCCAATACAATTTAAATATGTAAATATAGACAGAAAAAAAATGTGCTAAAACAAACTATACGCAGTTGCGTATCTGTACTTCAGAAAACCCATGCACCTTAAAATTTCTTATGAAGTCCATACTTTCCGACAATAAGTACAAATGTCAGCAGGACATAGAAATCAGCGATAAGGAGCTTTTGGAGGCAAAACAATGAGGATATAAAAGATTTATACCTCAAGACTACTGGGGAGAAAGAAACTCTGAAATTAACCTCTGTCTTGATTATCTGAAAATATGTACAGCATTGAAAGCTGCTGAATATCAGAAGGGTTGTTCTCTTTTTTGAAACAGTCATCTGTAAGTTTCACATGAGAAAAAAAAAAAAAGTGTTGCCTTCAATTTCAATAAAGAATAAAAAAAAAACCTTTTTCAGGACAGATTTGACTATGTCGTTCTGTTTTATAATAGCTCTTAGGATGCTATTTCAAGCTGCAGCCTCACTATTTGGTCTGCAGCTTGCCAAGCAACAAGGAATGAAAATGAGTAGCAGTGCCACTAAACCGAGTTTACAGTTCCAGGTCCAATGATAGGACCATCTCCTTAAAGCAAACAACCTGGTTACCTGGTTTGTACTTTTATAGGTAGCCATTCTGGATTGTTCACTTTCTCTCTTTAGAAGAAAAAAAAAAAAAAAAAAAAAAAGAACAAAAAAAAACAACAAAAAAACGACCACCAAAATCACAACCCACTGACAACTCAGAAATATCAAAATTACTGTACTAAATTATTAAGAATCTTGATATTTATCTATTCAAAATGTCACTATAGGTCAAATAAAATAGAAAAATTACATCCAGAAATAATACTTTCAGTCAAGTAGAAAGATTCATATTCAAAAAGAAATGCCAAACAATATTTAGAAATAATTCAAGAAATAAAATAACTGTTTTCAATTTATGCGGTGTATAGATGGGATAGAATGTCAATTTTTAAAGTTCAGTCTGTAGTCAGAACTCCATTTCATTCTCTGGTTTTGAAATAAATCATTTTAAAATAGTCCCAACATTTAAAGTTTCATGAGACCTTTACTGAAAGACCAGCTCAACCAAACAACCAATATTTGCTGTTATTATTGAATCCCTGTAACTGTGAGCAACATTTAGCAAGTTTGCATAATCAATACCTCTCCTCTGAGTAGACAGACTTATAAAAGCTTTGCCCTGTACCTAAAGGTCTGAAACATTACGATAAATCCCTGTGACAGCAGATGCACAAGTGAAAATATTTACCACTCAATAAATTGGATTATACCGCTTTCTGTTGATGAAGCAGGTTACATGCAGTATGTGGCCTAAGTGAAATTGCTCTTGGTTTTAAAATGCTTTTCAGTAATGTCATAGGAAAAATCTATTCTATGCCTCTGTCAATATTAACAGTCCAGCAAAATTACATATTTCTTGTTAAATAATATGCTTTCCAATTTTTCTTTCCTATCTTTTATTCCTAAATGCTATTTCAAAAGCATTAATTTACAGTTCTATGAAACAAAATGTGATGTATTTTTTGAACTTTAGGCTCTAACTCACTTGGTTCATACTGACAGTCAACATTAAAAATATTTAAATATTGTTACTTTATGAGGTGGGTTTTTTTTTCAACTTTCACAATTCTGAAATAATTTCTTTCTACCTGCTGTGGTTAGCATGAAGCAGACAGTATGATTCAGAGGTTTATTAAGTAGAATAAATATTTCAAACTTTATGAAACAATTGTTGGATTTTGAGTTATTGAAAATGCTAGAAGTATAAGTGACTTTCTCTTTAATGCAGAGTGGGGCAAGAGCCTGATAACCTGGTTTGGAGTACCAGGCATGTCCAAGGGAAGCTTTCATGACCCTTGAAACTATGGAGATTCCTCTGCCATATAAGAAAAACTAAATGTTAAAGCTGCATGAAGATTATCTGACTGGGAAAAGAGAACACAAACTTTCAGAAATATATCTCTTCCAGAGCCTATTTCCTTGTCATCATTTTGAAGCATTTAAACTAGGTTTGGGCAACATTTTTTTTTTATTTGTCAGATTGTTTTCTAGTGGAATGGCTTTCAGTACCTGAAAACTGAACTACTTTGCAAGAACATACTTCTCTTCCATTAAATTCTCATTTAGAAAGGTTTCTCAAAGCCAAAACAAAATTTCAGGGAAAAAACACAGAGCAAGTTCCTATAGAAAACAATAACACAGCAGTTATCTGCAGTATGAGTGCTACAGATTGATATTAATTGAAAGGTATACTGACAGTCATCTACAACCATGACTAATTATAATATATCTTGCCCTTTAGAAACCTTATTCTGAAATATAACAGCCTTCAAAGTGTTTTGATACAGATTCCTTGTTTTCAGGGGCTTAACAGTTTGAATGAATCAGCCACAAATCCTATTCTTTCCTATGACACTGTTTTCTCCATTATTTTATTGTAACTCTTTTATAATGAAGACATTATAGATATAAGCTCAGACTCCTCATTAACAACCAAATTATGATATCAATCATTATCTTATAAAATCAGTTTATGTATATTATTTAATTTTGGGGTTTTTTTTAGTAGACAAAATAAGTTTTTGTGTTGTGAGAGTCATTATGCAAAAACAGTTCTATCTTTTTAACGAACTAATTCCATCTAATGCACAGTTTCTGTCAGGAAAAGAAGTAAGCGAAAGAAAAGCAAAAGAGAAGAGAATGAAAAGCTTCCTGTGAGATTATTCTTCATAATAGGAGAGTTCATAAAATTTATATTTAACTTCTTGTAGAGGAGACCTCAGGAAACATGTAAGACAACTGTCTTTCCTAGCCAGTCATGCACAATTCCCCCTAACACCTGTCTCACATCCCATCAGATTATCCTGCCCTGATTGTTTCTAATTGCTGTTTTACAGATAAGGAAGAGAGGCACCAGAAAAAATAAGGTTCATGTGAGACAAGGAATTAATGAACCTCAACAGGTAGACTTGTAGCTGCTGTAACTTACAAGTTGGCCTGCTATATGCATGATCCATAAACCTAAATCTTTATTCCATTCACAATACATGGTGACTACTTCAGATTATAGTTCAGCACAGGTGGTAATATTGAGTGAGGTCATACCTAAAAGACGCAGCAGCAAAATAAAAGACAAGGCTATCCCTTTGCATCCTACTGCTCTGCTGGTTGAATACCTCACTCTGTGAAACTGCCTACACAGTACTTTGTGCCATGAACTTTTCTGTGAGCTGATCATCTGTTTTAAAGAACATGGGAGGAGGGCATGCTTGCATTTCAAGAATGGAATGGAATGGAATGGAATGGAATGGAATGGAATGGAATGGAATGGAATAGAATAGAATAGAATAGAATAGAATAGAATAGAATAGAATAGAATAGAATAGAATAGAATAGAATAGAATAGAATAGAATAGAATAGAAAGAATATTTCAGTGAGAAGGGACCTACAACAATATTCTAGTCCAACTGCCTGAAGAATTCAAGGCTGACCAGTTTACAGCACATTATTAAAAACATTGTCCAAGTACCTTTTAAACATTGACAGGCTTGAGGCATCGACCACATCTCTAGGAAGCCTGTTCCAGTGTTTGGCTAACTTCTTGGTAAATAAATGCTTCCTAATGGTCTGTCTAAGCCCCCCATGGTGCAGCTTTGAACCATTCCCACACCTACTTTCACTGGATCCCAAGCAGAACAGCTCAGCCCCTTCCTCTCCACTTCATCTCCCCAGGAAACTGTAGAGAGCATTGAGGTCACCCTTCAGCCTCTTTTTCTCCCAACTGGACAAGCTCAGAGTCCTCAGCCACTCCTCATAGGACATTCCTTCCAGCCTTTTCACCAACTTTGTTGCCCTCCTTTGAACTCAGAGCCTGAACTACTTGGGAGACAATTTAAACATGTGTTGCTTGCGTCCAGGAAGCATGTGTGATCCTAAGCATAGCCATTATTTTCTGGAAGGTGGGGCACTTGTCCTTCCTGGATGATTTTCTTTGATTGCTTAATTTGCTAGTTCTACAGAGCAGACCTCTCACATGAGGGCGGGAAGCCATGAGTTCCTTTTCAATATATTCCAATCACTGTTCAAGTGTTCTTCTCACTGACCTGGTGCATTTTATAGTATAGTTCTTTTTATAGCTTTTATATAAACAGTTCTTCAACATCTTTCCTCCTAGCAGGCAACTGCCTGATCATCCAGGCACTTGCACATAATGTTGTATTTGCACTGTAATATTTAATACTGTATTTGTATTTAAAAATAAAATTCAAGAATTAAATGCTCTTATGGTTTGTTTCATCAGTCCCTCAAACAGGCTAGCATTTTGTTTCAATAGAGTAATACTAGCCTTTCTTTGCTGAATTATTTGGAGAACAGGAAAATATAGGAATATAGGAAAAATATCTAATATTGAAAATTTCTAGGCAAGAACCTCTTAGGATCAAGCAAATTGTAATATATGCATTTTAAAAAGATTTGGTTTAGATGGAGGAGTTACTTTCTTTTTAATTTCTTATAAAAAGAGAAGTCCATCACACAAACAACAGGCCACATGATGAATTTCTGAAGAAAAAATGCAATTATGTTCCACTGTTCTTGAATACATAACTGGCAGTGCAGAAGAAGAAAGTGACGTAACTGAGGAAAACTAGGCAGGGTATGAGTTTTTTTCTTAAATCAATACGTTATATTTTCTTCATTAGCACACAGAAATATGATCCCTTTCCCATGATATAAAACCTGCACAAACAGATTTTTTCCATGATGTAATGAATCCCTTGCTGATATAAAATGATCAAAAGACTAAGATGAAAGCTTCAAACTCTATGATAAAACATTGATAATTGTGCTGTAATATTCAATACTGTGACCCAAATAAGTAGTTTTCTCTTCTGAATTCTAGTTTAAAACTTTACAAAAGCTGTATATAATATTTTTTAAGTCTTATTATATCAACAGTTCTATAACCACTAATTATCTGCATAACATTTTGTAGTATAACTGCCAATAAAACTTGCAATTCAGACTGCAATGAAGTATTCAATTTAGATTAAGTAGCAAATGTAATTAGTTAAATCAATGAGAATTGTTTAAAGCTACCCATAAATACTTAAGAAACTTGAATTAGTGTTGTCCAGAGCTTTTTTCCTCCATTTTTTGGTCTGATTCTAATTTGTACAATGTGTCAGTACAATTAGGAAATTCATTAAAATGCCTATAACATACACTTATGAAAAAACTTCAATGAATGTCTGTTACACAATTACTTGTTAATATTCCAAGCTCTTAATTGTTTGCTTAATTAGCTGATTTAATTCATGTATATGCCACATTACTTAAATTAAACACTTAGTACTAATTTCTATGCTTTTAGGTCAGTCGGCAGTATATATTGGATCAGTTCAATCACAGAACCATGATAAACATAAGAGAAAATGTAAGGTTTTTTGATAGTTTGGTGTTCTTTTTTTCCTGGAGTGTCAAAATTTATTTCATACTAAACTGAGCTAATCAATCATTTTAATTAACAGCCAGAGGTGGCTTTAGGTCTCCCACTGAACTGAACAGTGACTCCTAAGTTGGTTGTCATCTGCTTCAGGACAGAGCCAGCTTATTGAGTTTGTCTGGTTGTAGAGAAAGACTCTTGGATCTGAAAATAGGTCCCCCTCTTTCCACAGCTGAAGCAGTTCTCTGTGAAATGTGGCATTTTGTTTGGTGAACAGATACAAAACTGTTTAATGTTGGCTTTTAAACTCTGTTTGTTACTGAGGATACCTTCATGTTTAGACTTCAAGGTATTTTCAAAGCTGTGTGTAAGAGTTGAGAAATTATACATCTGAATCCCATTATTTTCTAACAGGATTTGAAAGCACATTTTTGCCCTAAGAATTAATTACACTTCTTTGAAAATGTAGCTCAATTAGACAGCTTAAAACCCTGTTCTTTGGGGAAATAACTGTCAGTTTCTCTTTCTTAGTGGCATAATTATACCGGAATGTTTACTCCGTCACTTTTTTCTTGACTTTCATTTACGTAGAAAAAAAAACCAAACAAACAATACAAACAAACAAACAAAACAACCCAACATATATGTATATCTATAAACTCTCAATTTTTAAATTAGTGAGGAAATAGTTATAGAACTCAGCTGGAAGGGATCTCAGGAACCCATTGGTCCATCTCTGCTTCAATACGGAAAGAAGTCTAATTATGTGCAAGAAGTTTCTTGCAAGTTCTGAAATATTTTCTACAGTGGAGAGTTCGCAAACTCTGAAACTGGCCTCTTCTAATACATCATTATGTTTATTGCATCAGTATGCAAATTGAACTGCTATTTGAACCTGTTAATTACCTATTGTCATAACAACACTAAGATGGAGAACTGACAACTAGTTTCCTCTTTCAAGTAGTATTTTGCATATCTGAATACTCTTAAATTTTAAGTCTTCTATCAAAGAACTAAGCCTAAATCACAGTTTCCCCTCACTAGAAAAATTATCCAGATCTCTGATTATACTCATTTTTCTCTCCTGAACTATTTGCAATATTGGTGTATAGCTTTCTTCACGGATCCAAACGCTCCCCCAAAGAGTTTATTATGTTCCAGCTAAGGTTTCATATATGATGAACAAAGTAGAATTACGTAACATTTCTTGTGAGCTGTACTTCATTTACAAATCCCAGCATGATGCACAATTTTCTCTTTTACTGCAGCATGGCACCACTGATGGATGTGTGGCTTGTGATCTGCTGAGGATTATACTCAGATCTTTGATATCCAATTGCCATCTAATCAACTCCTGTAGATCCGCTGTCTCTGTATTCATGCACCTGGCTTTACAACCCAAGGGTCTAAGACTGTAGTAGTCTTTATTGAACTGAATCATGCATTTTTAAATCTTTTTCCCCTGTTGTTAAACCTACTTTGAATTATAATACAGACTTCCAATATGCTTGCAGTTTATACTAGGACAGCATAATAAGCATGCTTTCAATTCCATCATCCAGGATATCAATGAAATATAAACTGGAATTCAAGGAGGATCTTTCAAAGAGCTTTACTCAAAAGTAAAGCTCATTTCATTTATAATCTCTCTCTCAATACCATATTGTGATCAGTTTTGCTCTAACACTATGGTGTTAAATCTACATCATATCTGTAAAGCTTAATAAGGAAAATATGTGAAACTGTCACAAATCTTACAAAGGTCACAAAAGATAGTATATTTTGATTTTCTACTATACATAAAACATTAAATCTAAATTATTTGTTACTTCATTATCTTTTAAAATCTTACAAATCATTTGATTGTTTGTGACAATATTTTAGGGGAGAAGAAAGGGCAGAATAGAGTAGAAAACCAAAACAATTTAGCAATAATTTCCCAACTCTTCTTCCTATTGCTCTTAAAAACATTATTATATTTTTCATTTTCCAGCCTTCTAACACCTCATTCATTTTTCACGCACCCTCAAAATGATGGCCAACAGTTCTGAAATTGCTTCAATTGGTTCTTAAAGCAGCTTAAAGTACGTATCCTCAGGGCCAAAAGATATGAGCAGACTCGTATTTTCCAAGTATGCTTCCACTTATTCTTTCTCTGTTTGGCAACAAGAACTTGTCGATGATATCGGCTATACCTGTGATAGAAAGACAAGGCAATTTTCCCCTGTTGATAGGCTATTGCCATCCCTGGCTTTCCTTTTCTTTAAATGTACTTGCAGAATGATTTCTCAACACTCTTACATGTCACTTCCTATTTTCTTGAGCTATATTTGTTTTGGTGTTGTTCCTACCTACGTGAGCTGTATTTTTAGTCTTTCCAAGTTTCTGTCTGACCTAGTTTCCACAGTCTGTATGATCCCTTTCATGGTTTAGGTCACTTTGTCTCTTAATATACTTCCTATTCTTCCTCTGTAATTGTATAGTTTGCATTTATGCCTGTAATATCATCTCTTTAGGAATCAGCTGACTCTCCTTAACTAATTTTTCACTGAATTTCTTTCTAAGTGTCCTGAGTTTGTTAAAGTCAACTGTTTTAAAGTCTGTGATTTTTATTCTGCTTTTCTTCTTCCTAAGGATGATGAGCTCTATCACTTCCTTCCTACTACTTCACATGTAATCTAAAACAGCTTCACTTTGGACTCTTTTTTTTTCCTTTTTCGGTGTAAAAAAATCACTATTCATGCATTCTAGGAACAAATAACTGAACAAAATGATTACTTAGAGACAAACATAGGTTTGTAATAAACTGGTAGGCTAAGCACAGTAGTGTTTGAGTCTGTTGCATGTTTTCTTATCAGCAGTTTAAAAAGCTACACCTTGAAAAAGAAGTCCTACTTAACAATTTTTCCATGGATAAGACCCATTTTTTCTGACTTTGAATTATCCATGGCAACTGCATGTGAAATTACCCAGCCCTACGTGCCATTCAGAATTGGTGTGAAATTACCAACCATTTCTTAGTCTGTGTTGGGTCTGAAAGGAACTCTTTGCAAATACTATGGAAGCCCTGGATGCCTAAAAACATTCATACAACTATCAGCAAAGCCTTTTTTCATCATCATTCCTATGAGCATTGTTCAGGCATTGATAATACATGTAAAGTAAGCATATAACTTCCTCCGATCAGAATTGTAACATTACATTTACGTGCTCCTCTAGTGTAAATTACTGCATATTTTGAAGAAAATAGGTGATTAAGGGCTCGAGCCTTAAACATTATATTCTGAGTATTTCCTGAAATAACTTAGACATAAATACACTGTCTATGTCAAATTATAAATTTCATTGACTACAGAACACTGTTGGGATAGCGTTTTATGTCATTGGCATCTAAATATGTGCCCCCATGATGTCACTGCTGATTTCCATACTAGGATTTCTAAACATAAGCAAAAGGCTCCTGACCCCATTCCTCTTCTGAAACCTCAAATGGTTATGATCTCGTTCCATTTAATGACCATACACTAAGTCAGGCAGTAAAAAACAAGAGACTTGTAAAAAACAGTTTAACTGGAAAAGAAAAAAGAGCACAATAAATGCACTCTCTGAAATCAAAGGTTTTATTTCAGTGATAAGCACATGAACAAAAGTAATATGCCAGCTGAAAACTGTTAGCTGGGGGAGGGGTGGCAGTCCAGTGACTTCTAGATGTCTCTACCAACATCAATTATAATATTTTGACATTGCTTTTGAAAAACAGGCTCTGTGCAAATATTTTCTTTCACATTCTCTGCATTAACCAATCAAGTTAAGTTTGTAAAATTGAAATTAAATTATGCAGGGTTTAGTAAATACAAATAAAATAACTAATTTCTTATCAAAATTCCCCCTTGGGTGTTCTAGGGTGGGATTCTTTCCTTTAATAATTGCTATTTACTGTGTGAAGACTGGTTTCCACACGAGAAGTTTTGAACACATGTACATCCCCTGTAGGGCAATTCCTCAATCATGGTGTTCTCCAGTATACGTGCTTGTAAAGATAGGACTGATATCCTTTGAATTTGCTTTGGTTTTCATAATCTTCTACTAAATCTAGGCATCATATCTTCATGTGAATGCCACAGCCATCATCCTAGAGAGGCTTTAAATGTTTTATGCAAAAATATTTCCTGCCCCTCAGGGAAAGCTGAGAAGGACTCAGAGACTCTTCTTCAAATATCAGTTATGTGGCTCAGAAGAAATGTGTGATGAAGTTCTTCAGGTACGTCTGGAAGAATGGAAGCAGCATCTGCCAACTCTAAGGTAAGGATGTTGAGCATGAAAGAAACTTAAGCTTTGAACAAATCCTCAAATCCTGCTATTAAGTTTTGTCTGTGTGCATAAAGCACTTTTGCTCAGTTCTCCATCTCTGAATTCCTTACAGCTGGAGACTGGCTCTGTACCAACACTGGTACAGTGATTCAATTAGGTAAACACATTAAATTAAGTGTCCTAAATAGGTTTAGCATGTTCCATTTGGTAATAAAGCATAGTTAATTTGTTAATTAATATTAATTATTGAAACGGATTTGAAGGTTTAAAACTGCAGTCAGATTTATTTTACACACTCCTTGGCTTTTAGCTGGAATGTGGTTTAGGTTTATGTTTTATTTACTGTTTGACTTAGTTTTAGATCAATAAGTTGAATGAGATGCAGCTCAAACCATGCTGAGAGCTAGAAAATGCATTCATGTTCCTGATACTGGCATGATCTTTATACATAGCTTGTGACAAGTCACTGAACATCCACTTCTCTCTATTTCTTTTTCTGCAGCATATAAATGAATATTATTTCGAACTTTGATAAAGTAAATTAGTCTATCTCATTTATTATTTCAGCTGAAAATACACTGATGAGTTTTGAGCTAACACCTATAGATCTAAATTCAACAATTTTATGGGTCACATTAAATACATCACTTACTGAATTTAAACAACCCAGTGATGAAAAGTTGTTGTATGTCAGGTACATGAGTAAAGAAATGAAGCTTAATAATTAGTGGTTTATTTTCAACATAGAAATACTGAAATATTCCATTATAATTTTACCAGTTAATGTACCCTATATGGTAAAACAGAGCCACATCTTGATTCCTTTGATTCTGTAGATTTCTACTACTACTACTACTGCAGTCTTGCCTATTCAGAGTGATAGGTTGATATTGATTTTGATATTAATATTGATTCACTCTCCACGGATATTTTTGGCCTTTTATTTTGACTTTTTTTTTTTTTTTTTGTGAAACATGTATGAACACACAATAAAACTGTCACATTTTCTTATATTCTGTTGCATTTTTACAAGTTTCTAAATTGTGTATTGAGGTGTAATACTGCCAGTTTTATTGATGATTCCCTTTATTTTGTCAATAATCACAGAACTGTTAATTTTAAAAGCCAAGATCTGCTACTATTAACTATTCAGTAGAATCTGACAAACTGTACTACTGCATTCAACTTGAAAAGTGAAATAAAGCGAGATGTATTAGTTATATAAGTTTCTGGCTAGCATTTTGATATCTTTGGGCAAATGCTGTCAACAGCATCAAGGCCATAGGTTGTCAGGAAAGATGGCACAGGATTTATTGGTCTATAATTTGAATGGGGGCTTAATAATGGAATTATAGAATAATTTTGGTTGGAAGAGACCTTTAAGATCATTGAGTCCAATCATAACCTAAATCTAGCGCTAAAACATGTCCCTAAGAGCCTTATCTATACATCTTTTAAATAACTACAGGGGCTTCCAGACAGGCTACTATTGCTATCGATCTTTAAACTCAACATACAGAAAAATGTGTTAACTAATTTAAGGAAAATTCCAGAGTTCAAAAGTACCATCTTTAAAACATGCTAACAATGTACAAGCATTAAGAAAAGACCATTAAACACTACCAGCTAAAATTATTAAGGAAGATATTTTAAAGCAATCTTGGTAAACAAGATTCTCATGTTTTATTATATGTCAGTCGTAGCTAGGTATTTTAATCATTTAGATTCTTTTGAAAATTCTCCACTAGGAATAGAAAACTTACAAGAGCATACTGAGGTGGAACTTCTGAACATTTTCTTGAACATTCTTTATCCTACTATACCAGCATTATATTTTTCTTGGTTTTTATGACTCTGGTAACTCTATGGTTGCAAACTCACCAACAGAGTGCATGCAAGTCCTGTGAATAAATGGTGGACAGATCCTTCCAATACATTCTCTCTTCTGTAATTTTAAGCTATTTACTAAGTGTTAGGAAGGATTCTTCTTTTCCAAAAACCTAAGAAGAAGAACACGGTAACCAGACATCCTCTTCAACAGGATAATTTTAAAAAATGTTACTTTCAATGTCTTTTGATACATGTTGTTTCATTTTAATTGTACGTTATGGTCTTTTTTAAAGCTCTGTACACTAAGATAGAGGTACATAGTGGGTCTGCTGTGGAGACTGGTCCCCCAAGCCCCATACTACCTAGAGTTGCCATCTTTAAACATGTTGACGTCTCTAATAGAATCAAATGATCTACCATGAGTAATGAAGTTAACTAACCAGTAAGCAAAGATGATTTACTCTGTTGTATCAGAAAGAGTTTTACATCATCTATAGTGGGATAAGTGGGATAAGGATATCAGTTCAGATGAACATTAAAAGGGCTAATGTTGTAAATTCAATTGAATGTGTCACTTTATCTCTACACTTGACTGTCCTCTTATGCTAGGTTTTATTCACAGTGGCTACTACAGTACAGCCCTAATCTACAGTTGTGCTTCCTTGGTGACATTATGTTGAAAATACTTTGCTATAAAAAATCAGTAGCAATGATAATTCTTGTAAGAATTATCAGCTACTCCACCACAAATTAGATTGAACTTTGCAAAGACTGAAGATATTGGTATAAGCTGCATGGGCAACTACTACTTTTTAAAGAAGCTGAACTGGGCAACTTTAGGATAAAAATCCATATATCTCATGATGAATCCTTATCAGAGAATTCTGATATCAAAGTTTTACTAAAGCATGAGGAAAGACAAACATTTTTATGTTAGACCAAGTTTTAATGTGTATGAATTCCTAAGATGTCTCTAAAGAACTCCAGGATTCTCTTAGCTCTCCATTCATCACACACACTCTGGGAATATCTAAACTATATTTTTCTGCTTGCATGGCATCTGTGTGCTCTGTCTAGCTGCATGAAAGTAAAATCACATTCTCCTGCAAGTTGGAGGAGTTGAAAGTGTTTAACAAAAGCAAAACAAGATAAGAATAAGGCAAGATGAGAACTGGGTGGCCAAGCTGAATATACGTTACGATAAAAGTGAATTCCGTGTTCTCATTGCTGTCAAAGCATATTTCCTGTATGTTGTCTCCAGAGAAATATATGCTGTTGGTGAAAAAGAACAGCTTTCTATCTTCTGATTAATATAATGTCATTCAGCAACTACAGATACCACATTCATCTTCAGACAGAAGTGTGGTTTATAATATTTAGGTAGAGGAGCCATAAGCAGGCTACACAACAAAATTCTCTTTTGTTGCTTCTTTGGTTCTTTGCTTGCTTTTTTAAGATAATTAAAAGCTGTAAATAAATGTAAAGATTTAAAGTTAATTATTTTTAAGATATTCAGACTTATTCAAAATGCTCTAGTGTCTTCCTGAAGCTTGAAATCTCTTGGGACAGCATCTCATATCAGAATACATAACATTCGTACATTTGTTTGTTTGTTTGTTTTTCCCAACTTGAAATATATCAAAATAGCTGTCAGAATGTATATATTTCACTGACTTAGGTTTTGTAAAGAGAAGAGATCTTGGTATATCTTACATAGTGGAATCTAGAGAAAATTTGAAAATGTTTACTTCATTTTTTAAATTATGTCAAAAGTATTTTGTCAGGTCTTCTATCTTCCCTCTTAGAATCATAAGGCCTTCTGTTGTTTTGCTCTTTATGGAGAAGAAAGAAGAAAGGACACGTTGATAAATGATGTTTCTTTCACTGTTTACCTCAGTCTCTGATACTGACTATGTGTTATAGTGTGATGGGAAAATCACTCAAGTTAGTTGGCCCCTGCTGTTAGCTTTCAGGCAAAATGTATGTCTGAGGAACTCGGGCTTGTTCTAAGACACAGGCTACTACAGAAATTATGAAATTTCCTCACATTTTTCGAGCACATACTAATTAATCTGAAAGATGCCCAAGTCTCCACTGTACGGTGCTTAATTATTATATTGGAATCGTTTACAAACTGCTTGATTGCCAGGACAGGTCAAAGGACAGAACCTTGATATTCACCTTTCTTCTCTTTCTATGCCTCCAACACCAAGATTCTCACAATAATTCATTTTATGTTCTTTCAGACATAACACCTTCAAATACTTCCCCCATCTTCCCTCACCAGTACTTGAAAAAATCTTTAGCTTGTTTCTATGTAATGTTAAAAAGGACAGAAATCTAAGCATTCCTGGGCCTGCAGCCATGCATGTTTGGGTGTGAGCATTCCTAGTTCAACCAGAAGAAATACTGATTAACCACCACCTATAAGATCTTTTGGAAGGCAAATGTATACTCCAAGATATAAAAGTAGACTGCATCCTCATATTAACAGAAAAACAATGAGTTACCAACAAAAGAATTCAAGCATGGTTCTTGTAAAACCCAGTAAATTTTGACTTTTTGAATTTTTTTTTTTTTTTTTTTTTTTTCTGGGTAGAAGCAAGACCACTCAGGACATGTTCTCTGAGAAATAGGTGTCAACCCAGAAGAATCATATTAACTAGTATGAATGAAATATTCTTCAGTATTAAAAGGTTAGAGACCCATGTACACACAAAAAGTAATCATAAAGTTATGATGGAAGGAGCACAGTCCCCAAAGCCAACAATAAAATCAGAATCTGAAATTTTAGGACTCACTTGTGGTGCAAAAGATGCAATAGCATTGACTGAAGCAAATGGAAAGTTCTCTATTATGTTAGCCTGTGCTGGGTGTTGGCCATTCAGAGACTATCTTCTTTGAGTTATAATAAAAAACGTGTTATGTGCTTGAAAGTATTTCAAAGGAGTACTTTGGAAATAAAATGTACAGATCATAAGAAATACAGAGTGATAGGTAAAAGAAAGTAAAAAAGAACCATATATATTTTAGTGTGGAAATAAATCAGTAAGCTCAAACAGTGGTTGGATAAAAACACCTGTGCAAGTTCTGATCTTTATGTTTGTTTGTTTTTCTTTTATATAACTATACTGTCATTGTGTAAGAACTGACTGGAAATTTACTGAGATTAGACTTTGACATCAGTTAACATCAACTTTAAAAGTATTTTAAGCATATTTCACATTATAGAATATTAAGTATCTTTTTTCAGTATATGTACAGTAAAATTCATTCTCACCTTCCTAAGATTCCTTAATTTACCAGCCATCTGTAGGTCTCATTCATGTTACACACTGTCATGATTTTCCAAAGGAAAACCTTACCATTTAATTTTCTGTTGTTCCTGGATGTAGGATGTAGGGAGGCAATTAGGAAAGCTAAGACCTCCTTAGAATTAAACCTGGCAAGAGGGGTCAGGGACAACAGAAAGAGCTTTTTCAAATACATGGCAGATAAAACTAATACCAGAGGCGATGTAGGCCCACTGATGAATGGGGTGGGTTCCCTGGTGACAGAATATACAGAGAAGGCAAAGTTACTGAATGCCTACTTTGTCTCTGTCTATTCTGCTAGAGGCTGTCCTGGGGAGCCCTTGTACTCCTGAGACCCCGGATGAAGCCAGGTCAATGGAACAGTTTGCTTTAGTCGATGAGGACTGGGTTAAGGAGCAATTAGGCAATCTGGCCATCCATAAATCCATGGGTCCAGATGGGATGCACCCATGAGTGCCGAGGGAGCTGGCTGAGGTCATTGATAGACCACTCTCCATCATCTTTGCCAAGTCTTGAGAAACAGGAGAGATGCCTGAGGACTGGAGGAAAGCAAATGTCACTCCAGTATTCAAAAAGGGCAAGAAGGACAACCTGGGTAACTATAGACCAATCAGCCTCACCTCTATCCCTGGCAAAGTGATGGAACAATTTATCCTTGGTGTCATCTCAAGGCATATTAGGGATAAGAGGGTCATTAGGGACAGTCAGTATGGCTTCACCAAAGGGAAGTCATGCTTGACCAAACTGATAGCCTTTTATGAAGGCATAATGAGGTGGATATATGATGGCAGAGCACTGGATGTTGTCTACCTTGATTTCAGTAAAGCATTTGACAGTCTCCCACAGCATCCTTCCTGCTAAACTGAGGAAGTGTAGTCTGGATGATCGGGTAGTGAGGTGGACTGTGAACTGGTTGAAGGAAAGAAGTCAGAGAGTTGTAGGCAATGGAGCAGAGCCTAGTTGGAGGCCTGTATCTAGTGGAGTGCCTCAAGGATCAGTACTGGGTCCAGTACTATTCAATATATACATCAGTGGCTTGGATGAGGGAATAGAGTGTACTATCAGCAAGTCTGTTGATGACACCAAGCTGGGAGGAGTGGCTGACACGCCAGAAGGCTGTGCTGCCACCCAGCGGGACCTGGACAGGCTGGAGGGTTGGGCGGGGAAAAGTGTAATGAAATATAACAAGGGCAAGTGCAGAGTCTTACATCTGGGCAGGAATAACCCCAGTTTCCAGTATAAGTTGGGGAAGGACCTCCAGGTACCCAGCCCCCTGAGCTGAAAGACAGGGGTGGGGAGCAGAATGAAGCCCCCGTAATGCAGAGGGAAATGGTTGGCAACCTGCTACACCACTTAGACATGCATATGTCTATGGGGCCAGATAGGATCCACCCAAGGATTCTGAGGGAGCTGGCAGAGGTGCTCACCAAGCCACTTTCCCTCATTTGTCAGCAGTCCTGGCTAACCAGAGAGGTTCCAGTTGACTGGAAGTTAGCAAATGTGATGCCCATCTACAAGAAGGGCCGGAAAAAGGATCCAGGGAACTACAGGCCTGTCAGTCTGACCTGGGTGCCATGGAAGGTCATGGAGCAGATAATCTTGAGTGCCATGACACAGTACATAGAGGACAAACAGGTGATAATGCCCAGTCAGCAAGGACTTATGAAAGGCAGGTCCTGCTTGACTAACCTGATCTCTTTTATGACAAGGTAACTCACTTAGTAGAGAGGGAAAGGCTGTAGATGTTGTCTACCTTGACTTTAATAAAGCCTTTGACAGTCTTTCCCATAGTATTCTCCTGGAGAAACTGTGGTTATAACTTGGATGGGAGTACTGGGTAAAACCCTGCCTGGATGGCCAAGCCCAAAAGATTGGGGTGAAAGGAGTTAAATCCAGTCGGTAGCCAGTAACTGCTGTTCCCTAATGCTCAGTACTGGAGCAAGTTCTGTTTAATATCTTCATCGTCTATCTGGACAAGAGGATCAGGTGCACCTTCAGTAAGTTTGAAGACAACACCAAGCTGGGCAGGAGTGTTGATCTGCTGGAGGGTGGGAAGGCTCTACAGAGGGATCTGGGCAGACTAGACTGATGGGCTGAGGCCAGTTGTATGAGGCTCAGCAAGGCCAAGTGCCGCATCCTGCACTTGGGTCACAGCAACCCCATGCAACACTGTAGGTTTGGGGAAGAGTGGCTGGAAAGCTGCCTGGTAGAAAAGGACCTGGGGGTGTTGGCTGACAGCCGGTTGAACACGAGCCAGCAGTGTGCCCAGGTGGCCAAAAAGGTCAACAGCATCCTGGCTTGTGTTAGGAATAGTGTGGCCAGCAGGACTAGGGAAGTGACCATGCCACTGTACTTTGGCATTGGTGAAGCCTCACCCTGAATCCTGTGTTCAGTTTTGGGGTCCTCAGTACAAGAAAGACAATGGGGTGTTGTAGTGTGTCCAAAGAAGGGCAACAAAGCTGCTAAAGGATCTGGAGCACAGGTCTTATAATGAGCAGCTGAGGAAACTCCAGCTGTTTAGCCTTGAGAAAAGGAGGCTGAGGGCAGACCCTATGACTCTCTACAACCACATAAAAGGAGGTTGTAGAATGGAGGGTGTCGGTCTCTTCTGCTAAGTAACAAGTGACAGGACAAGAGGAAACGGCCTTAAGTTCACCAGGGAGGTTTAGATTGGATATTAGGAAAAATTTCTTCACACAGAGCGTTGTCAAGCATTGGAATGGGCTGCCCAGTGTAGTAGTTGAGTCACCATCCCTGGAGGTAATCCAAAGACTTGTAGACATGGTGCTTAGGGACATGGTTTAGTGGTGGACTTGGCAGTGCTAGTTTAATGGGTGGACTTGATGATCTTAATGATCTGTTCCAACCAAAATGATTCCATGATATGTTTTGTTGTTTGTTTGTTTGTTTGTTTTTCTTTCATCCAATGAGGAAAATTCAGCGCAGATGGAACATATATCTCATAATGTTGCCCTTTTCCAGTGAATGCATTGCCAGGAATTTAAGATGGGTCTACTTTACTTCTTAAAATATACACTTTGTCAAGCTCAAAAATAAAATCTCTTTCATGTCCCACTTAAATTGATTTAACTGAATATTCTTTTAATGGCTAAGTGTAATTTCTAGACTGCATATTTTTATATGGATTGTTATTTCTCTCTTTTAAAAGTAAAATGAAATTTTGGCATATCTGCAGAACTTCTGGCCTATATCTAAAAAAAAAAAAAAAAAAAATTACACCACCACCTAGAAGGAACTTTGAAGAGGAAACAGAAGCATGACAGAGGCAGCAATATCCTAACCTTTCTTTAACTATTTATTCATGAAAGGCACTTCACTGTCAAACCTATAATTCTGTGTTGATACTACTTTTGGAATTTGCATTAAATGACATTTTGATTATAGTATTCAAATGCATGTGCCCTTAAAACTTTGCCATTTATTTTGTATGCAAAAATCTTCCACCTAAATGTCCTCATTTCCATTTTGCTCTGGATTCCACCGAGACTACACAGGAAAGACTAGCTAAGTTTTTCTTAGCCCCAGTAAAAGTCTTGTCAAGTAAAAGAAATTCTAATTATAACATGCATATTATGTACTAGCTGTTTGATTTTTAGCTCTAAATTATGAACAAATGAGATGTCTTTCTTTTGATAAAATTAGAATTTTGTTTTGTTTCATTTTAATTCTAACTTCTTCCCTAATAATCCAGGAAAACTCCTAGAGTGACACACTAAGACAAAGCAAGTATGTGTGCTTATTATGTAAATTCTCTGACCATGCCTGTGAGCCATAACCTTTTGAAACCATTGGGAGTTTCAACCCAAACAATTAGATACATTCAGTGAGGGAAAGAAAATTACTAACGATATTAAAGCAAGCACAGGGATATGACCTCAGGAAATTCTTAAGTCAGAAAGTGCTTGTATGTGCACAACTGGGACCTGGAAAACTATTACTATGCAATTGCCCTGTCTGCTCTTTCTTTAGGTGCCTACCACTGACCACTATCAGTGATAAAAAAGTTAGAATGGTCACACGTGTGAGCAGAATTAAGCATGTGTTTATATTAAGCCTTACTATATATTATTTTTTTCCTTTAAGACACATGGACCCCTCTTTGCTTCCACCAAAATTGTTCCTTGCAATTAGAAAACAAGATCAGATCATAATATCTGAGTTACATTTATTAAATTGTTTTGCATCTGCAATGAACTGGCATCTACCAGTTTGCGTTCTTCAGTCAGCCATACATTTTCTTAAAAGCTGACTGTAGCAGACCAAAGAAAAATGCAAAACAATTATATTTGCCAAATTCATTGTTTACCCTAGGGGCACAGATGAGGAAAATTAAGATTTAAAAGCATATCCAGGATTTTTTTCCCTGCTTGAATACAAAAGCAGTGTTTCAAAAGCACATGGTGAATACGGTATTTAAGAATCAAATCAAATTGCTTGGCAACAAAGTGCTACCTTGAGCACAGCATATTAAAGGTTTAGACTGTAAAGTTTTGAGAGTTTTGCAGTTGCTGGGATCCAAAGCAGCAAAGAATGTAAACATATATTTTAAAAATGACCAAATCTATTGTCTTAATAATCTGTCTAAACTCTTGGCTAGACTCACATTACACTATCCATTGTCTTTCAAAATCAAGTTCAGCACCTGCTTAGGGCATGATACTCTAATAAGGTGTGCTGAGGATACCTCTGTGTCTTCTCATATCTCAGAAAAGTAGACATGAGTTTACCTTGAGCATACTACAAAAGTTACTTGTAAAAAATAGTGAAACAATCCTGAAAAATGGTACCACTACCAACAGTACAGTGAGACAATCTTCTGCATTTTCTCAGGCTATCTAATAAAATCAGTAATATTTGTGCATTTACTTTGACAGAATAGCGTAAGAAAACCTCACAACTGGGGGCAAGTGTTGAGTTTAGTGTCAATGAAGTAAAAATACCAGTATTTTGTTTTGTTTTGTCTTTTAATTTTATTGGGAAGAAATAGTTCAACACTGCATTCCATGCAACCTCAGAAGTGCTCAGATGAAGTAGTTAAACTTTTTGGATCAATAACTTTGGAAGACTTTAAGATAAGCCTTTTTGTACTAACTGCAGTTGTTCAAGTTTTTATCACACCTTTTATTGCCAAAATTTTAAGTAGACATAATTTGGAGTGTTTTATTTGATTAAAAGAAATGAAAACATGGAAAGTCCTGATTGACACAATAATAGATTTGCTATTAAAATGTGCACTGTAAATCAACCAAATTACTTCAGAGCTGAACATTTCTGCAGGAAGGTGAACGCTAAGTATATTTAACTTAAATATGACATTTTTCAAAGCTCTAATTAATGCTTAAATTTTTTTTCAAGAGTTCTACATTAGTATTGCTAAAGAACTTCTTGTTACAAATTTGTTGCACTAGAAAGAAGATGTAGACTTCAAAACTATGATCATACAATTTTTGTATTGGCCTAAATATCTTTATCAACATTGCCCTCTAAGAACAGTAGCTCAGTTGTGTCTGTTTGCATAGTCATAGAAACATAGAATCATTCTGGCTGGAAGATACCCTCAGGATCATCAAGTCCAACCAAAACATGGGCAGCCTGTTCCAATGCTTCACAACTCTTTTGATTAAGAATTTTTTCCTCATATTCACAGTATCACAGTATCACAGTATGTTTGGGATTGGAAGGGACCTCAAAAGATCATCTAGTCCAATCCCCCTGCTGGAGCAGGAACGCCTAGGTGAGGGCGCACAGGAACATGTCCAGGGGGGGTTTGAATGTCTCCAGAGAAGGAGACTCCACAACCTCCCTGGGCAGCCTGTTCCAGTGCTCTGTCACCCTCACTGAGAAGTTTCTTCTCAAATTTAAGTGGAACCTCTTGTGTTCCAGCTTGATCCCATTACCCCTTGTCCTATCATTGCCACTGAGAAGAGCCTGGCTCCATCCCCTTGGCACTCACCCTCTATATATTTATAAACATTAATAAGGTCACCCATCAGTCTCCTCTTCTCCAAACTAAAGAGACGCAGCTCCCTCAGCCTTTCTGATAAGGGAGGTGCTCCACTCCCTTAATCATCTTTGTTGCCCTACGCTGGACCCTCTCCAGCAGTTCGCTGTCCTTCTTGAACTGAAGGGCCCAGAACTGGACACAATATTCCAGGTGTGGTATGACCAGGGCAGAGTAGAGTGGAAGGAGGACCTCTCTCGATCTACTAACCACTCCCCTTGTAATACACCCAAGGATGCCATTGGCCTTCCTGGCCACAAGGGCACAGTGCTGGCTCATGGTCATCCTGTTGTCCACCAGGACCCCCAGGTCCCTTTCCCCTACACTGCTCTCTCATATGTAATTTCCCAACCTATACTGGAACCTGGGGTTGTTCCTGCCCAGATGCAGGACTCTACACTTTCCCTTGTTAAATTTCATCAGGTTATTCCCCGCCCAACTCTCCAGCCTGTCCAGGTCCTGCTGGATGGCAGCACAGCCTTCTGGTGTGTCAGCCACTCCTCCCAACTTAGTGTCATCAGCAAACTTGCTGATAGTACACTCTATTGCCTCATCTAAATCGTTAATGAATATATTGAATAATATTGGCCCCAATACTGACCCCTGAGGCACTCCACTAGATACTGGCCTCCAACTAGACTCCGCACCATTGACTACCACTCTCTGGCTTCTCTTCTTAAGCCAGTTTGCAACCCACCTCACTACTCTATTGTCTAGACCACACTTCCTCAACTTAGCTGTGAGGATGCTGTGGGAGACTGTGTCAAAGGCTTTACTGAAGTCAAGGTAGACCACATCCACCGCTCTGCCATCATCCATCCACCTTGTTACATTCTCATAAAAGGCTATGAGGTTGGTCAAGCATGACTTACCCTTGGTAAAGCCATGCTGACTGCCCTTAATAACCCTCTTATCCTTGATATGCCTTGAGATGGCACCAAGGATAAGCTGTTCCATTACTTTCCCAGGGACAGAGGTGAGGCTGACCAGTCTATAATTACCTGGGTCCTCCTTCTTGCCCTTTTTGAAGACTGGAGTGACATTTGCTTTCCTCCAGTCCTCGGGCACCACTCCTGTTTCCCAAGACTTGGCAAAGATGACGGAGAGTGGTCCAGCAATGACTTCAGCCAGCTCCCTCAGCACTCACGGATGCATCCCATCTGGACCCATGGATTTATGGATGTCCAGACTATTTAATTGCTCCCTAACCCAGTCCTCATTGACTAAAGCAAACTCTTCCATTGACCTGGCTTCATCCGGGGTCTCAGGGGTACAAGTGCTCCCCAAGACAGCCTCTAGCAGAATAGACAGAGACAAAGAAGGCATTCAGTAATTCTGCCTTTTCTGTATCTTCTGCCACCAGGGCACCCACACCATTCATCAGTGGGCCTACACTGCCTCTGATATTAGTTTTATCTGCTATGTATTTGAAAAATTTCTTTTTGTTGTCCTTGACTCCTCTCGCCAGCTGTAATTCTAAGGAGGCCTTGGCTATCCTAGCTGCCTTCCTACATCCTCTAACAGCAGCCTTATATTCCTCCCAAGTGGCCAGCCCCTGCTTCCATGACCTGTAAACTCTCCTCTTCTGCTTGAGCCTACCCAACAGATCCCTACTCAACCGTGCAGGCCTCCTGGCCCCTTCCTTGACTTCCTACATGTGGGGATGCTCTGATCCTGAGCGTGGAAGAAGCAATCTCTGAATGCAATCCAGCTATCTTGGGCCCCTTTTCCTTCAAGCAGTCTTGCCCATGGGATTTCCCCCAGCAGTTGCTTGAAAAGGCCAAAGTTAGCCCTGCTAAAGTCCAGGGTTGCAATTCTACTTGCTATTCTGTTCCTGCCACACAAGATGCTGAACTCCACCATCTCGTGGTCACTGCAACCCAGGCAGCCCTCAACCTTTACTGCTTTAACCAGACCCTCCTTGTTAGTCAGGATGAGATCCAGCAGTGCACCTCTCCTAGTCGGCTCCTCCACCATCTGCATGAGGAAGTTATCATCAATGCACTGGAGGAACCTCGTGGACTGTGGCTGGCTGGCTGAATGGTCCTTCCAGCAAACATCAGGGAAGTTAAAATCACCCACAACAACCAGGGTCTGTGACTGTGAGGCCACTCTCAATTGCCCATAGAAGGCCTCATCAACTTCCTCAGCCTGATCTGGTGGCCTGTAATAGACGCCCACAACAGTGTCACCCCTGCCAGCCTGCCCCTTGATCCTGACCCATACACTCTCAACTTGCTCGTCATCCACTCCTGGGCAGAATTTAGTACATTGTAGTTGCTCTCTATGTGAGAGAGCAACTCCACCACCACGCCTGTCTGGCCTGTCTTTCCTGAAAAGGGCGTAGCCATCCATGACCACATTCCAGTCATGTGAACTGTCCCACCATGTTCCCGTAATTGCCACCAGATCATAATCTCCCGACCGAACATAGGATTCTAACTCCTCCTGCTTATTCCCCATGCTGCGCACATTGGTGTACAGGCATTTCAGGAAGCAAGCAGAGCACACCAATTTCTCCCTAGGGGCATAGGAGGCCACCTGGTCCTCATCAGTTTTAGAATGCTGCCCCACTGGGACAAGCCCAGCTACAACCCCATCCACCTCTGAGCCTAGTTTAAGGCTCTCCAAATGAGCCCTGCTAATTCCTGAGATAAACCTTTCCCGCGTGACACTGTCCGGACTGCAGTCTTATAAAATCAACCATTATCAAAAAATCCAAAGCCCTGCCTGTAGCACCAGTCTTGGAGCCAACCATTTAGAGACTGAATTTTCCTATTCCATCCCACATTGTCACTTGAAGATGGAAGGAGAGAAGAGAAGACCACTTGAGCCCCTGAGTCTTTCACCATCCTTCCCAAGACCTTGAAATCGTTCTTCATTCCCCTCAGACTACGGGAAGCAGCTTCCTCCTCATCTGTCTGGAAGACCAGCAGCGGGTAGTAGTCTGTCGGGTGCACCAGTCTGGGGAGCTCTCTAGCGATATCCTTGATCCGGGCTCCAGGTAGACTACAAACTTCCCTAAGATGAGGATCAACTCTGCATATTGGGCCCCCTGTTCCTTTCAGAAGGGAATTTCCTATTACAATCACCCTTCTCTCTTTCTTATCAGAGGCCGTCTTAAGTTGTGAAGTCAACCGCGTCTTCCTCTATGATCTTGTAGGCACGCTTGGCACCACCTCCTCAACTACCTCTTCTTCAAGATCCAGGGCCTCAAACCTATTATGGAGGGGCACCTGGGGAGACAAAGCAGGCAGGGAGGGGGGCTGCCTGTGACGCCGAACCGGAATATGCTTCCAACCCTCGTCTTCTTTTAGGTCCCCTACCTCTGCCCGACAGCAACAAGGGTGGGGCCGTCTCAGGACTTCCTCCTCTGTCCGAGAGGGCAGGAGGTCCATCTCCTTTTGGGGGGTACCTCCCTGGGACCTTTCCGACTGGCATGTCAGGGTGTTACTCCACCAGTCGATCTCCCTGCTGTAACTTGAGGCCACTTCCACTTGTCCCACCAATTGCTACATGGGACAAGAGACCAACACCCTCCATGTTACTGCCTCCTTTCAGGTACTTGCAGAGAACGATAAGGTCTCCCCTCAGCCTTCTTTTCTCAAGGCTCAACAGCCCCAGTTCCCTCAACTACTCTTCATAAGACTTGTTCTCAGGCCCCTCACCAGCCTTAACTCCCTCCTCTGAACTCCTTCCAGCAACTCAATTTCTTTCCTACAGTGAGGTGCCCAAAACTGAACACAGGATTCAAGGTGGGGCCTCACCAGTGCTGAGTACAGTTGCACCATCACTTCCCTATTCCTGCTGGCTACATAGTTTCTGATACAAACCAGAATCCTATTGGCCTTTTTGGCAACCTAGGCACATTGCTGGCTCATGTTCTGCTGGTTGTCAATCAACACCCCCAGGGCCTTTTCCACTGGGCAGCTTTCCAGCCACTCTTCTCCAAGCCTGGATGATTGCATGGGGTTCTTGGGGTTCTTATGGCTCAGCTGTGAGATCTAGCATTTAGCCTTGTTGAAACTCCTACAACTGGCCTCAGCCAGTTCAGATCCCTCTGTGTGGTCCTCCTACTCTCAAGCAAATCAGCACCTCTACCCAACTTGGTGTTGTCTGCAGACTTACTGAGGGTGTAGTCAATCCCCTCATCCAGATCATTGATAAAGATATTTGATAGAACTGGCCCCAATACTGAGCCCTGGGGAACACCACTTGTGACCAGCTGCCAACTGGATTTGACTCTGTTCACCCCAATTGTTTGGGCCCAGCCCTCCAGCCAGTTCTTTACCCAGGCAAGAGTATGCCTGTCCAGGCCATGAATTGCCAGCTTCTCCATGAGAATGCTGTGGGATATGGTGTCAAAGTCTTAACCATTAAGACCACTGAAAAAAACCCGAAGTAGTTAAGTCATAAACCATAGGGTAGAAAAGAGGCCATTGTGTGTGCTAAGAGATGTAGCTCAGTACATTTTATTTTCCCCACCACTAGTAAAAGTTTATTGGATTTCTAGTAACCTGACAGTTCAGGATCTCAGGAATTGTGAAGGCCGTGCCTTTCCACAGCACCTGCTTCAGGCAGCTGAAATAAGTACAGATCTTTCCCTAAAGCAGTTCCAGCTTTCTGATAGATCTTTCAGCACACCCTCACACATCTTTCTCCTCCCTTGCAGTCACACATAAAATCCTTCTACAAAAAACATTGTGTTACAAAATTATTTACCACCTCCTCATTTATAACACTGTTTCGTTTCCAGTCAGGGATAGGCCCCAAATAACTTCCCACCCTCGGACTAGGCAATTTACACCTTGTCATACTCTCAAAAACTTTGTATCACCACAAAGTTATCAACACCGACTAAAACTACCACATGGGAATTAGTGCACAGAGAAACAATGTAACAGTCAGAGGAGTCTTAAATTAATTAAGCCCCTACATTTCTGACCTGACAATACTGTGCAGAGGATGTCAGTGAAAAAATTTGGCAGTCACTTGTGCCTGCAGTTAGACCATGGTGCACTGTTAAACAGCAGATGCCCAACAACCATCTACCTTCAAAACTTTGGCAGTTTCCTATAGATCACAGAATCATAGAATAGAATCACAAAATCATTTCAGCTGGAAGAGACAAACCCTCAAGAACATTGAGTCCAACCATAACCTAACTTTAGCACTAAACCATGTCCCTAAGAACCTCATCTAAATGTCTTTTAAACACCTCCGGGGATAGTGACTCAACCACTTCCTGGGCAGCCTGTTCCAGTGCTTCACAACCCTTTCTGTGAGGATTTTTTTCTTAATATACAGTCTGAACCTTCCTTGCTGCAACTTAAGGCCATTTCCTTTTGTCCTATCACTTGCTTCTTGGGAGAAGAGACTGCCACCCTCCATGCTACCACCTCCTTTCAGGTGGCTGTAGAGAGCAATAAGGACTCCTCTCAGCCTCCTTTTCTCCAGACTAAATAAGCCCAGTGCCCTCAGTAACTCACTATAAGACTTGGTCTCCAGATCCCTCACCAGCTTCCTTGCCTTTCTCTGAACTCTCTCTAGCACCCCAATGTCTTTCTTGTACTGAGGACCCCAAAACTGAACACAGGATTTGAGGTGGGGCCTCACCAGTGCCAAGTACAGTGGGACAATCAGTTCCCCAGTCCTGCTGGCCATATTATTCCTGATACAAGCCAGGATGCTGTTGACCTTTCTGGCCACCTGGGCACACTGCTGGCTCATGTTCAGCTGGCTGTTAATGAACACCCCCAGATCCTTTTCCTACAGGCATCTTCCCAGCCACTCTTCCCTCAGCCTGTAGGCTAGCATGGTGTTGTTGTGACCCAAGTGTGGGACCTGGCACTTGGCCTTGTACCTCATACAATTGGCCTCAGCCCATCGATCCATCTGGTCCAGATCCCTCTGTGGGAATTTCCTACTCTCCAGCAGATCAACACTCCCACTGAAGTTGGTGTTGTCTGCAAACTTACTGAAGGTGCACTCGATCCCCTCATGCAGATCAAAGCATTAAACAGCTGAATTCGCAGGTTCTCACAGCCCTAAAATAGTCAGTCTAGTCAAGGTTTTGCACTGGAGGAAACTTCCAAGGACCACAATCGTGAAAATGGTTTAGGTTGTATAGATATTGAGTTAAGGATGGAAAAGCTCATCAGAGGTCAAGATAAATACACGGAGATCGCTCATCAGTTACCTTCATGGGAAAAAGAAACTCATCTTGGGAAAACTTTAGCTTATTTGCAGTTTAATTGCAATTGGATAGTGAGAAAAAAAAATAACTAAAACACTTTCTCCCCATCCTACATTTCTTCCCGAGCTCAACTTCATTCCTTAACTCTGGACTCCTCTACCTCCTCCCCTCTGCTCAGTGCAGAGGGATGGGGGCTGCAGTCAGCCCACAGCAGCTCCTCTCTGCTGCTCCTTCCTCCTCAGACTTTTCCCTGCTCCAGCCCAGGCCCTTCCCAGGGGCTGCATGGAAACACCTGCCCCAGCGGGGTCTCTCCCACGGCCACAGGGGAATCTCTGTGGAGCACCAGGAACAGCTTCTCCCCTCCTCCTGCTCTCCCCTCGGGGCTGGCAGGGCTGTTTCTCACAGGGTTTCTCTCAGCCCTGGCTACGGGGCAGCGTTTTGCCCTTTCTTCCCCAGGCTTTCCCCGAGGTGCCCGCCCGTGGCTGAGGGGCTCAGCTGTGCCCTGCGCTGGAGCCGCTCGAGCTGCTGGAATCGATTGTGTCTGAGTTAACTCCGGCATCTTCCCCCTTGCCAGTACCTACAGCAAATGCCGGGTTCAATCTTTATGAACTAGGGCACAGTCCATAATATTTTTTTAGCCAGGTTCATCACCTAATAAGTCACTTCAGCTAGGCACATTTAGGTTAATAACTATTACTGAATCCTCTGACTTCTTCTGAGGAACTTCAACACATCCAATCTGCAAGACCATGACCATGTGTGGGATCTAATTGGATTAACAATGCACCAAGAGTAGAAGTAATATCTGGTAGCTGCCAGTAATACTATAATCACGTTTATTGGTAAGCAATTGAGAAGATTTCATTTAAACTTCTTGCAGAATTATGACTAAGCAGGTCTAATTAATCATGTATTACCAGAAAATACACCAATTAATAATAATTAAACTGTATAATGGACTTGAAGCAGTACTTTAAATATGAGCATTCATAGCATGAAAGTGCTCAGATACAATAAGCTTAATACAGATTACTCCTGTATATACGAAAATGTTATAAGAAGAGTTAATACTGAAAGATTTTTTTTGTTTAATTTAAGAGCCAAAACAGGAAGCCAGCTTTCCTCTTAAGTATATAATTAGAGTTCACATTATAGGCACACTGGAATTTATTCTGGTGACTGACAACCATGAAATTCTAACTGACACACTGAGAACTCTTGTCATTTATTTTCCTGCCGTCCAGCTGCATTTAACTAACTGTCCTTCAATTTCTCAGTATGAATACATTTCGACATTAGCTAATGTATCATTCTTGACATCTATTCATCTTCAGCAGTGCATTAAAAAAAAAAAAAAAAGATAATAAATTTTAAACAAAGTCAAGGGGCAATCTTATCTGATGCACAATAAAGTACTTTAATGCCAACAGCATGAAGTACATCTAAAGGTGAAAGTTATACAATTCTTCTAAGTATTTACTCACTTTAAAGTTGTAATGTTAAGTTACATCAAGGTTTATCCTTATTTTGAGGATAGTGCTGCTGTACATTATAGATCTATACATCATCTATACTCCAAAGCTTTTGAAAGCATATCAAATGTACCAGTTCTTTGGAGTAGACTCTACTCTTAGTTCAGCCAGAAAAACTGACTTTATTGTCACCACCTGCTTTAAATATGATTAGCTTCACATTCCAGTACTAAGTGCTTAAATTTCCTCCATTTTAGAAGTTTTGTTCTGCTTATCCTACTTTAAAATGCTACGCACATTATGTATTCTCAAAAGCTGAGGTGAGAATATCTGTTGAGAATATTAAGCATGCATGAATAAGGCTGATAAGTCACAGAAATAAAATCATTGTAGGGAAATGTTTTCTTTGTTCAAGTATTATGCTGTATCAGATATATACCATAAAGTAGCCCTTCAGAAAGCAAAAGTCAATTACAAATAAAACACAGTTAAATTTAACACAGACATCTGTAGCAAAGCTAGTATTATTATTATTTTTTGGGAGACTGGTTGACAGACTCCATTGGGGGGAAGTCCTGAAGGGCAAAGGAGTCCAGGAAAGCTGGACATTCTTCAAGAACAAAATCTTAAACACACAGAAGCAGACCATCCCCATGTTCCAAAAGATGTGTCAGTGTGGCACATTTTACACGAAACCAGAAAAAAATATCAGGTCTAATCTAAAAGAAGCAGTCATATACCATTTATATATACTGACTTATATGAGACGTGGAACTGATATAGATTGGAATTATTTCCTCAGAAACACATGAATATCTGTATGAAAAGCCCCGACACAGGGAAAAAAAGAAAACATACCTTAAGATAGGATGATAATCAGTCTAGGATTACAAAAGGACTTTCTATAAATTTCCTTATCCCTATTTTCATAACAAATAATTAATTTCCAAGAACAAGAACATATAAAATCAATACTTCTTTTTAATGTTTTCTGTTGCATGTACACTTAAAGGAAAAAGAATTGCTTAGCAAAGAATAATTTTATATTTCCAGTGTATCACTAATAGTTGAGGCTATGTGGAAAGACATCCAAATCATAAATCAAAGCACTGTCAAAGAAAGGGTAAAAATTAGGAAAGGCAACTTGTTAACCCTAAGATCTCCTTGATTTAGGTTATTTTACACATTCTGGTTTGACTTTTCACATGCCCTGAGCTTTGGTACAAGGGGACACATGAATACGGCTAGAGAAAATTACAATTTTGTACTCAGCCGTCTTTGTACATAAGACTGATATCTGGACAGGTATTGAAAACTTTTCATATCATTTGCTTTACACAGGAAGCAGAGCAGCACCAAATGAGCAATAGTTAATATGTGCAAAGAGAAACTAGCTAGATTATTTGTGGTACAGAAATTATCATGAAAATGTGTTTTGGAGAGATTATGTTGTATAATTAAACCAATTTTCTCAGTTTTATACCTTCCAGTCTGACTCAGCTCTCAGTACAGGTGCCTCACTGACTTGAGAGACAGCTTTTCATAAAAAAAAAAAAAAAAAAGGAAGAAACAGCATTCCTGATATAAAGTATACCCCTGGTACACTTTGTGGGGCTTTTTTGTCTATTTGAAAAAACAACAACAAAACAGTCCTAGACTTGGGGGAAAAAAAAGTACATCTAAGGTGGTTTACAATCCTGGCATTAGAGATGAGGCTAACAAAAACTGAGCAAGGTACTGTAGCATGCCAAAACTGACAAGCCACTAGCATATTTTCTTACTAACTAGTAAGAATTTTATTTCATAGTAGTTCAGTCAGATTAAGTATTTAGTGTAAGTGGTGGTATGGGGGGCATTAATCAAATAAGAAGCAGTTAGATGTTCTTTGCTTTGTAAATGGTAACAAATAAATGGCATTCCTACTTGTTATTTATCTACCTTCAAACTTTAATGAATATTTCTAGTGCCAACTGCTGATTTTCTATATTTAGAGAGAACAGGCGCATATGGAGATAATAGCACAATGTGATATTTATGAGATGCCAGTTCCCTTATAAATATAGAAATTGAGTAATTAGCACTAGAAATATTCATTGAAATGTTGATGCACACTTTGGGATTTGAAATCAAATTGAGCTAAAGTTGATGATCCTTGTCATAAATTAATATTTAGGGATTTGGAATTTATCTCGCTAGAGGTATGCCTTCAACTACTGAATAATTTAAGAAATGTTGGACATAGCTAGCACAATTGGTGAAAGGAAAGGCATAACAGGCCAATTACAGCTATTTGACAGTGTAGGATTGTTGCTATCAAAGTGTTTAATGCAAATGTTACTTACCATTATGTCAGTCTATTTCACTCTTTCACTATTTATAGTAGAAGATAGGTGATTTAAAACATTTTCCAAGTCAAATCAGTATCTACAGAGGTATAAATCTATGATAACATGACTGTAAATTGCACTATATAAACTAAATATTTAATTGACATAGATCGATGTTGAGCTATTCTCTAAAACTACTAATAATATTTTAAATAATAATAATACCAAAATAAAGTTGCTTATGGAGATTTAAAGGTGATTTTGGTAACTTGTACCTCTGTAAGCATCATATGTAACAAAATCTGAACTTTTAAAAATTGAATACTTCATACTCAAATGTTTGAAAATGACAGATCACAAAATGCATCTACGGTATTGATTGATTTTGGCCAAAAACACAGACATGGCAAGCCCTCTAGATGCTTCTTTTGGGTGTTGACATACCAGAGCAGATCCAGTGAAGGATCATGATGATGATGATAAAAGGATTTGAGCATCTGATACATGAGGAAAGGCTAAGAGAGCTGAGACTGTTGAGCCTCAAGAATAAAAGGTTCAATGTCACCTTATTAATATATTTATATCAGTTGGGGCCATGCAAAGAAAATAGAGACAGAGTCTTCTCAGTGATGGTCAGTGAAAGAGCAAGAGGCAATGTGCATAAACTGAAATACAGAAAGTTCTCTCTAAACACAAGTAAACGTTTTACAATGCAAGTTGTCAAATACTGGAACTGGTATCAGGAGAGGTTTGGAGACTCCCATTCTTGGAGATGCTAAAAATACAACAGAGCACAGTCATGAGCAATCTACTCCCTAGTTGTCCCTACTTTGAACAGGAGGATTTCACTGGATGATCTCCAGACATACTTTTCAAACTCAGCAAGAGTTCTGTGACTCTGAAATCTTTAGGGAAGAATTTTATTAAGCTTTTCAGTTTACATAAGGTGCCTCTATGAAATGTGCAGTTGCTATAGCTAAGGGAATGCAATCAAGAAATGCCTTCAGTTACCACAAGCATGGTTTTTCTGTAGGAGATGGTTATCTCTCAGATGCCTTAAACAGGCTATTAGTGTATCGCATATCCATGAGAGCAAATTACTTTGGCTTATTTCTTATTTTTATACTCCAGTTACTAGTATAGCTTCTCTAAATGGATGTGGCTGTGTCTATTATTTTTTCATAACATTCATTATTCCAATGCAGTTCCCTGCTTTTATCTATTGAAGTCATTTATTTTAAAGACCAAGATAGAAGACTGGTTGGAATTTGTGACACTATTATGAAAAGCAATTATAACAATCAATGTAAGAATACACTGGTTTTTTAAAAATGTGAAAATATTTACTTTGCGAAGAAATTAAAGTTATTAATCACTTCTCGAGTTGCTCCCTTAACTATGCAAAAGTGCAATAAATCATAATGTGATTATTTATGCTAAGTAGCCTGGGTTTTATAAGAAGCTAATTAAATGACTCCTTGTCTAAGTTAAGTGTTTGGGAGATTTACTTTAATTAAATGTTATCTACATTCACATGGACAAATTCATACATAAATTTCTATTTATCAGTTACAAAGATATTTTAATAAAAACACTAAACAATCTGAATGAGCAAATGCTTTTACTACCTCCAGTGGAATTTTAACTGATTAATATTGCTGTCGCTAAATGATAATGAATTAATAACCTTTAAAACTAAATGCATCTGGTTACTGAATAAATAAAAGTAAATGAATGGAAACTTTGAAGACTCCTTGACATTAAAAGTGGACCTGACAGTAAGGTGATTTTCTAATTAAGGTGAAATTAACAGCCTGTAATTCAAGTATGATACTTTGGGATATAAGTAGTGAACATGTGATTCTGTAGGAGAATCATATTCTTCTAACATTATTTAGAAAACTTTGTTACCAGAAAAGGCATGTCATACCTCAATTTCAGATATTTTGACTGCAATTTAAAGCAGCAGCACATGTTCTCGCAATGAAGATCTCAAAACCTGAGACTTGTATATATCTTCCATGTATGGTTACCTTCCATGTTTACAGTCCTTCTATATTAACTGACACTATGGCAACAATATCCAAAAGCAGATGTTAAGTTTGCCTCTTTAGTGAATTTAATACTGCAGCATTATGTACTATTTCCTGATTTTACAATTATGTGAAAAGAGCTCATCTATATGTAATTCAAGGTGAACACAGAGACAAGTCATATGATTTCAAACTGCAGTGTAATTCCTCACCTACAAACTGTGATGAAGGCTAATACAATTGTTCACTTAATTCTATGACCACTTCCGCTGTAGTATGCTGTTAAGCACATAAATGGTTCCCATAGACCCTTGCTATGTTTCTAAAGAAGTAGTAAATTATTTCGCATTTCTCCTGTGTTTTTGGCAGACAATTATGTAAAATTAGCATAAAGATCCCAAAGAGATCTTATGCAAAATAGATACACTTACAGAACATTGTTTTCCAAATAATGGAAAAACTAGCAAGTGCCAGAACTATATTGTCACAGATAATCCTTTAATTCATCACATTTGTGTAGATGCAATAGAGACTCTCAAATCAGCTTCTGAATTTAATCTGGCTGTTGGTTCTCCTCTATAAAGTAAAAACAAATTAATCCATCCAAATGTTGTAGTTTAGCCCCAGCCCCACCCCAGCTGTCGACTGAAACCATGTGCTGTTTGCTCACTCCTCCTCACCCCCAGTGGGATGGGAGAAGAATCAGAAAACAGTCACAAAACTCGTGAGTTGGGATAAGAACAGGTTAACAACAGCAAAGAAAAATGAACAAATGCCACCAGCAACAATCATGAAAGAATCCACAAAGCAATCAACACAAGGCATAACCCAACGGCGTGGCAGCTCCCCCACATGGCAGTCCCACCACAGCAGCCTGCCCTCCTCCGAAGCAGCAAGTGGGCTCCCAGTCACAACTCATGCAGAACCCTCGTGCTGACCCAGCCACAGCTGACACCAAAACTGCCCTGCCATAATCTACCTGGTGGAGCCCCTGACACTCACTCATGTCCCCAGGGGACCACTGGCCCTCCTGCTGCCCTGACAGGATTTTATTTTCTGGCCATGTGCAAATCAATTCACCAGCAGTTCCATTTCACTATTACTTAAACAAAAATGGTATTCATTATATTATCAACACTGGTGAATCCACACATGAAGTCCTGTGTCCAGGTCTGGGCTACCCAGTTCAAGAGAGACATGGAGACACTGGAGAGAGTCCAGTGAAAGGCCAAAAAGACAAAAAGATGCTGAAGGGACTGACACCTCTCTCCTATGGAGAAAGTCTGAAAGAGCTGTGACTGTTCGGCTGACAGTAGAGCAGGCTCAGAGGGGATCTCATCAATATGTGCAAACATCTGTAGGGAAGTTGTAAAGAAGATAGAGCCAGGCTCTTCTCAGTGGTGCTCAGTGACAGGCCCAGAGGCAATGGCCACAGACTGAAACACAGGAGGTTCCTCCTGAACATCAGGAAACAGCTTTTTGTGGAGATGGTGACTGAACAGTGGCACAGGCTACCCAGAGTGGTTGTAGAGTGTTTCTCTCTGGAGATAATGAAAAGTCATGTGGACATGGTGCTGGGTGATCAACTTTAGGTGGCCCCACTTGAACAGGAGGGGTTGGACCAGATGCACTCCATAAATCCCTTCCAACCTCAAACAAGCTATGATTCTGTGAGACAAAATAATTATGCTGCCAAAACTAATCTTATTATGTGGCCTATTTGGCAATATTTCTCCAGCAGTCTCTATGCTTGAGAAAGATAAAAAAAAAAAGGAACTTTCTCCTCTATTGACAAACAAGAGTTAAAGAGTCTTGAATTGGCTGTGACCACCATATAAAAAGATCACATAGTCTTAAGTTTTGTCTGCCAGATAGTCAGACTTCCAGCACCCTCTGTGAAAAGCCTTATTAAAAAAAAAAAAAAAAAAGAGCATGATCCCAATCCATCCAATCTATACACAGGCTGAGCCCACCAAGGAGGGCAGGAAATTTCTGCCAACATGCACATATCCATTTCTGGTCACTACTGAAAAGTATTTCAACATCTAATCAAATTGCTGTCGGTGTGCCTTTCTTGATGAATGGAGAAACATACAAAAAAATGATTACGTCATATTGCCTAGCTGTACAAGGCAAGCTGAGAAATTTAAGTGGTGAAAGGTCTCTAAAAGGTATCATGAGATACATGTGCAGCACTGCTCAGACATTCCTGATGGCCTGAAGCAGCTAGAGCTCAGAAGAATTCCTCTCCTGTTAATTAAAAATTGCATTGCTTCCACTTGCCTGTTCTTGAAAGAGCAGCTACTGAAAGTCTAAAATATGCACCCAGTGGTCAGGTCTGTAAAATCTATTCCACTCAACAGAAAACACAAGGGCAGCATCACCTGATACATTTTGCACAAGGAAGCAGCTTTAATGTTTATGCTTAGCAAATTAAATGTAGTCAGTATATAAGAAGGCTTAATGTAACTCTCAATTTCTTGTTTGAGCTAAGAGAAAAACAAATCACTGCTACACACAAGACGGCCTTTACTAGAAATTGATTCTCACCTAAAGGACTAAGGCTTGTTAGTAGACTCTCAGAGGGATTCACCTAACCTCAATCAAGAGAAAATTAATGAAGAAGCAGACATCTCCTGGCATATCTTGGCATATCACCTCAACAGGAATCGCTCTGTCTCAACATTTGCAGTGAAATTAATTTAATTAACTCATCCATTAATAATGAATGATCTACAAGCTTGAAAATAACCATAGGTAATTAGTTTTGACTAGAATTTTCCAGTAAGCTGCTACAGAAATTGATATTTTCACTGCAGGGCAGCTTTATGATATTAAAACAATATTAACTGAGGTATACATAGTGTGTTAGAATTTATAAACTTTTTAGGTATTCAGAAGTATCTGCTTGTTCTACCAGGCATGAAAATAGGAATTGATATCGTAGTGTATCTACCAGGTCATTAAATCATAACTTTGAATTTACTTTGTCAGAGGCTATTCTTTCTTCCAGTCTGAGGGATTATGAAACTGTGTTAGATCTACAATAAATTATCAGAAACTAAACAGGTCTCATGATAACCAGATCAAAACCTCAAATCTCTTGCTTGACCTAAGATTAATCCCAGTAGCCCTGAAAGATGTTAATGGAAATAAATATTTCAAAAAATATTTATGAGTAAATCTGAAAGGAAGGTTAACAATCAAATTCGTACCAGTCTTGAACTGAAAGCTATAATATTTTTGATGATTTTTTCACAATAGATATGTCAAAAACCTCATTCTGCATCAAAACAACAAACAATTTTAATAATACTTTAATGTGAAAAGAAATATTTTAATTGTTAATTTACTGCTAATTTATCTCCTTCTAAGCTTCACATTACTGGTGTCAAGATAATTTACTCTTCATTGTTAAAGTCTATTCTGGGTATTGCCAAGCTTTGATTTAATTTTTTCTCCTTCAGGAATTCTCCTGGAAGTTGACTAAGTAATTAAGACTGTCTATAATTGTTGTGACAGATTGTGATCAGCCTATATCACACTGGGAACTTCATTTTGTGCTAAACCATCCATTTTGAACTTCATGCTGAAAACATATTTAAATTTAAACAATACAAATACACATTGCACACTTATTGTTGATAACCCTTGCTACACTATTCACTGGATAAGTGCCAACTGGTCTAGTGCCTCTGCAGTTTCTATTGACTACAAACCCAGTCATGTGGCACTAAGAACATTTTGCATTTTTCAAAGTCTGAAAAAATAACAAGGAGAGACTCAAATCATCCAGGGCAGGGAGAAGATTAGGATGCAGCTCTTGAAAGGAAAGATAGTTACCAGCACGTAGAAGCAGCAAATTGCTCATTTATGGATGTGAATTGCATATCAGCAGCTCAAGGAATTTATCCAAAGATAAGTTTTCCAAAGAAATACTTTCAAAGGTTTCTGAAAATATTGGTTATATAATACAGCAAATGACCACACATACAAATTATATAATACAAAATTATGGATTCAACAGAAATAAAGGATGCTTAATGCTAAGTTCTGAAAACCACGAGCTGATGATTTGTTTCTTAAGTCTTATCCAAGTTTTACGTGTTAACATGGAAAACATTAAGGGTATCGTCACTCCTTCAGATGTAAACCTTGGAGTGAATATGAGGAACATTATGTCAGTCATTCCTTTATTGTCAAATCACTAAAATAAAACTGCTTTAATAATACCTGGAAAATGAATATGTCTGACTTGTTGCATGTCTTTGAGAAGATTAGGCCAATTTTTAGTCTAATTTTGTAAAAAGGCTATTTTCTAAAGTAGTCTGATTTTATGTCTGTGATAATTTCAAGCTTCTTCAGTCAATATGATGCTCCTTTTGCAGTTTCTTAGTTATGACTTCCTTCCAATCGTCTTTCCTGAATATCTATTTGGACCCCCTTTCAAATGAAAGGTTTCATTTATCATCTCCAAAGTGTAAAATATATGCTCCTGCAAAGTATCTAAAACCAAGTATAAAGTCTACAAAATTACTTTAGTTGTTTGGATCCCCACCTGTTTTTTGGTGTTTGGTTTTTTTTCTTGTTTTTTTTTGTTGGTGTTTTTTTGTTTGTTTTGGTTTGTTTTGTTTTGTTGTTGTTTTTTCCATTTTGTGTTTTTGTTTGTTTGTTTGTTTGTTTGTTTAGTTTTGTTTTTGTTTGTTTTTATTTTGTTGGGGGGGGTGTGTGTTTGTTTTTTTCAGGGGAGTTAGAAATCATCTTTTAGATCCGTGTTTCTGCAGCTCCTTGTGCAATGGTGCTTTGTTCACAGCTGGGGTTGCTCAGTGGTGCAGCAAAAGTCTGTATCATACAGGGAAGTGAGTATGAGACTTCTGTCTAAAGGGAAATGCTGAGAAGATTGAATGAGAAGGGTCAGTCAGTTGACTAACTCTCAAGAGATTCAAGTGAAATGGGTAAGTGATGAGAAGTTTCTTTTCCTAAGTGTTTGTTCCTTGCTTTCTTGCCATGTTATCTCAGGATTAAAGGAGAAGTCTGGAGTACCCAAAAGTTCTTGGTGGAATGGTGTGGAAAGTGGTGATAAATTACTGGACAGGGAAGTGAAGGTCATAGGCTTTTGTGTTCTGGAAATTTAGAGAGATTGCTCAGTGTCTCATTGCAAGAAAAGGTATTCCTTTACACTGAATCTGACAGTATATCCTAAGTCCTGGAAAGAAACAGAAAGATTAGTTGCCAAGCCAAGGTAGCTAACTTAGAAACACTTGAAATTACAATGCTTTTTTTTAGTGTGGAGCAAGGTGAGGAATACTTGAATAAAAATGGTCAGACGCACAGCTTAAACTCAACTAGGTTTTCAGACAGAAATAAAAGGAATACGAATTCATTTTAGAATTTAGTCGTTGTTGTCCTCAGATCTGAAATAGATGTTCTCACTGTTCTTGAACCAGACAGAAAAATGCCAGCCTCTTCACTCCTGCTCATTAGCATTCTCTGTGAGGCATAAAGCTTGTTCAGTGTTTTGTATGCTACTTTACTTTTTAAAAAAAAAAAACGGAAAAGTGCACAGAGAAATAAATTAACTTGAGCCCCTATCAAGCCCATAACAGGTCTAATTGAAATAAGTAGGTTAACACAGACATCAGAAAGCATTAGTACCATCATTGTCATGGTTCAGGTGTTTGGTAGACTCTTTGGTGGAAATTTTTTTTAAAAAGCTGACAACAAAACCACCATGAATCACGTTTAGATCATCTGGTTTTTTATTACTTTTTTTGCATGTTTCTTGCAAACTACAGCAATAGTAGAATTGTCATTAGTTAAAAATATCTACTCATTTTACTTTCATCCTCTCTCTGTCAATTTATTTTTCTCATTTATGTCCAATGTATGACTGTAGAAGCTCAGAGTGGACTTGCCTTGATTTTATTAAATCCAGCTTGACCAAGGAAACTGAAACTTGAAACTTTTGCATATTACTTGCATTAAAATCATCCTTCAAAATGAAAATGAAAGGAGAATATTCTTTGTTCATAATTCATAACGCTGTCAAGTAGTAGAATTATTAGTACCTTAAAAATTTATGACATTTGCAAAAAGACATTACAAAAATACTTAGAAAATCTGACTTTATTGCGTTTCACAAACTCAACTTACATTTGGACTTAAGAAATAATTAGCATTTTTACTGGCATTGAGCTACTGGAATTATATATCAGACAAAGTAATTTCAAAAGTTCTGCAGTAGTCAAAATTCTAATTTAAACTTTGAGAAAGCTCAGAGACCCTTGGTGGTTATTCATAAGGAGAAAACTGTGTCTTTGGAGTTTTTGGATGCCTTTACTAAGATTCTGTAATACAAGTTTTGCTAAAGAAACAAATAAACATCAGGGAGATTTTCAAACACTCTTACTTCCCATTATTTTTGATAGAGGCTAAGTAACTAGCTGCTGTTCATAGAATTTCTCTGCAAGTCTACCCATAGTTGCAAAAATCTCTAAAAGGAACACAATTCATCAACAGGTTAATGAGAACTAAGGAACTTAGTAGTTTGCAGAAGATGCAGACATATTACTCACCTCAGAGCTGGATTGGCAGCAACTTGGCCTAAGTTTAAATAAAAGTCTGCTGAAAAAACAGTGGCTCGTATCTTCACCCAGAAGCTGACAGAAACTTAAGCTAAACCTTAGTGACCTAATTTTCTCTATTCACAAAGACTAACCAATTAGTTTACCTAATAGCATTTAACTAAGGGAGAGAAGAAGGCAGACAACCAAATAGAAAAACAGTACCATCCAATTCCTAATTTCTGAAGTATAACTTTAATTATATTGCAGTTCTGTTGTTTATATCCAATGTAATTTCTTAGGTAATTGCTTCCCTCTTCCTCTAGCTACATCTCACATAACAGTTTAAGTGTCTGGCAACCAGGTTCAGTTTCAAGCTGCTGCTCAGCCTGCAATGCAAATTGTGCCTGTTCCCTGTCTGAGTCCTCTCTCAGCACATCCTGCTCCACACCCAAACTGCAGCCTTCCCCCTGCCCAAGGCTGGGCTCCAGGTGTCTGAACAAAGGGATTCAAACTTAGAAAGTTATATGTACATCTTTGGTTTCTGCTAATTCAGTCCCTTACTTGAATGAAACACGGTATTTTGGAGCTGACACAGTCTTCTATACACTACAGAATGTAACAGCTCTTCTGTTAGCTTCAACAGCCAAACACTTCTGTTTTTCTCCGTACATTAATTTATTTAATTCCTCAGTTCTTTAAATTTCTTCTTCAAATGTCTTATGTTCTGTTATTTATTTTTTTCTTCCCAATTTCAGAATTATTGTCATAGGTTAACATGACCTTTTACTGCAGTAAAATTTAAAGTATAGTTAGTTGTCCAAGAGTCATATTCTTACAATTTTTCTCTGCTTCATTGTAAGCTTCTCAAAAAATATAGCAACATACATAAGAATACTGTAAGCCTTTCCAATAGTCCTTTCACTTGTCTTTAACAGATGCCAATAGAATATACCTTCTTTTTCGATTCTCCTCTCCTTTAAGACATTTTAGAGCAGGAATAGACTACAGTTTAACTCTTGTCACAAACTGAATTATAGTCACCTAGAAACACCACTACTAAAACTTACCTGTGTTATACAGCTAGACTACTGCTCAATGTATACAACTTGATAAGTAAATATGTGGCAGATAAGATTGTCTTTGTCATTTAACAACAATGAAAAATATATTTTTTTGCAAAGCAAACATTTTTTAGTCTCAAATAAAACCTGAATTTCATAAGACACAACAAACTTCCTTAGGAGAACATTGCTTGAGAATTTTATTGCATGTCTTTGCTTCCAAAGGACAGCCCAGAGAGGTCTCACTGGAGCCACAGGAATCCCCAGTTCAGGTCTTGGGGTCTAGGATTCTGGGTTTCAGGATTATTAACTGTTTCTCTTTCCTGTGAAAACAGTCCAAACTAACAAGTTTCTTGCACAAGAGATGTGCAACATTAAGTGATCTTGCTGTATTGTAGCTATGGGATTTAGAAGTGTGGGAATTGCAAAACACACCATGAAATAGCTAGAAACCAGGCAAGTTTCTGTCAGAAATCTGTGTGTTAGATATGTCAGAGACATATCTTTGTTTTCTTTAAAAGTGCATGAAAACAAAAGACAGTTTAACAAGATGGTTTGACTTAATTAGATTTTTTCATTTAAAAATGTTTTTGGAGGAAATTCCAGCAGGTAATTTCCAGAATAGTTTCTGAACTTTCCTTATATATTGATAGTGTGAAGAAAAAACAAACAAACTCAAATTATGTATATTTTAGGATGATGCTTGCTAAGTTTGAGAAAGGGAATATATACTGTAGTATCTTACCTCCTTTTAGTATATTTTCATCAGAGGCTCAAATCTATCTTGTTAAACTTTGGACAATAACAAAATCGCTGTGGAGGCTGGAAGGCACCACTAGAGTTCACCTAGTCCAGCCTCCAAGCAGGCCAACAAAAAAACCTTGTTCAGGAACACGTCCACTCAGATTTTGAACACCTCTGAGGACAGAAACTCCACAAACTCTTTGGTCAACCTGTTCCAGTGTTTCAACACCCTCATTGTAAAAAAATTATTTACCTGTGTTGAAATGCAATTCGTTGTATTGCAGTTTGTTCCCATTGCCTCTTCTCCTGTCACTGGGCACCACTGAGGAGAATCTGGTTTCATTTTCCCCACTCCCCCCATCAGGTATTTGTACACATTGATAAGGTCCCTCTGAGCCCTCTCTTGTCCAGGCTGAACAGTCCCAGCTCTCTCAGCCTCCAATAATTTGTCAGATGCTCCAGACCTTTAAACACCTTTGTAGCCCTTTGCTGGACTCACTCCAGAACTGCAAAGTTCACTCAGGGGCTCAGTTTGAGCCAAAGCCTCAGATGTTACAGCGGAAGTTGCTCCAGTTGGTGCTGAGGGCTGTGCGATGTCTCATCATACCACTGCGAAGCTCAGCTATGCTGGTTTCAGCAGAGCTGCTGTCTCCTTCTCCACACCCTTTCACACAAAATACAGCACAGACTATTACACCCAGTGGCTCTTCCCTGCAAGCTGAACTTCAGGCAACTTTAAATAAGATGCCCATAATTAGGAGCCTAGCTATCTTAGCCTACTTCTGCAAGTCATTCAAGAAATAAAGAACTACCAGTGGCAATTCATCTAACCTAAACTGATGGTCCTTTTATTCCCAAGTGGAGGTGGTCCCTTGGACTGCAGAAGAATTCTAGAGGAATTAGTCTAACTTCAGGTCTTCTTTTGGTTACTAGAATGCATGAGCACAAATCCCATGTGTCTTGGAAGAATTATTTAAATTGTTCAAAATGAAGCTCTGCTAGCCAAACCCATCTTTTACATCCTCTTACTGATGAGACAGGATGTTGCATTAGCAGTCTTGACTTGTACATCTGAAATTGGAATTATTTGCACACGCATGATATATTCTGCCCACAATAGACATAATTAGCTATACTTCAGTACAGCCATTTCTCTAAGACAGATAGAATTGTTTATACAGAGACATATATGTGTCATAAATAAAGAATAAATTAAATCTATCTGCCTGATCTGATGTAGGCTTCTGTAAACTCCCCTATTTTTTTCTGTGATTTTAAATTAATTCCATAATTTCTTATTACTTTGAAATATTAGAGCAACTTCACAATTGATCACTCTATGATAGGGCTATTACTATTCTCTGCAACTCTCATTGTCATTTTTCTGGACTAAATATTCAACCCGACAGTTTTGAAATAATCTCTTTTAAACTCATCTGTACACTGATCATCTGGCAGGATCCCTCACTGTTCTGAGCAGTGATAAACTGATTACTTGTAAATGAGGAATACATAAAAAAGCCATCAGGATGAAGACAGTCTCTTAAAATGTGTCTAGATTATATCTTTCCTTCTGTGTAAAACAGAAATTAATGTTAAACATAGAAATACTGATATAAAACTAAGATAAAAGTTGATTTATTTTAGTGCTTTTAGAAGTGAACAATGAAGGTGATAAGCAGATTCATCTCAGAATTACCCAATTTCACTACTTGCTTTCAAGTACCAGAATTCATCTGAGTCTCAGATATAATAGTATTGCGCAGAAATAGGGAGCATCTTTACTTTTATTGACTGAGTTACTTGAGCCTGTCCCCCCCTCACCACACATACACCAAAAATTGCTAAATCTGTCAGTCTGAGGATGGTTTACCTAACAAGGTTAATCTATATAAAATTCAGATCCCGGAAGCAAGTTCAGAAGCTACAGTAAACTCAGATCCAAATGAAAACAACCTAAACCTAGAAAAAAGAGTCTTTGGAAAAGACAGTTATATTCTGTGCTATTGCAATGTCTACTGTACAAGTCCAGCTGTTGTAAGGAGTATTTGAGTGTTTCCCTCCACTGACAGAAACAGAACAGCTAACCAAGCAGAGATATATTAGAAGTCAAGAAATGGCATTGTATGGCGCATTTTATGAAAGTAATTACAAACCCTAATGTGATATATTGGTTTGAAGACTTAACTAGAGTTATTTGCATCTTTAATTATTACCCTTTGATGTAAACCCATGATGCAACATTTTCCTATAAAATGTATGATTCTGCTATTAAGATATTATTTCTCAAGTTTTCAGGTTTTTTGAGTATTGACTTGAAGTTTGAGTAGTGAACTACAGAGACTGAAATATTCAGAGAAAGAAAGCGTGATGTCCTAAATTTGTACTAACCCAGACTTACATGCCCATTTTGCACAGACTTGTATACTGAGCTAGTCACCTAAAAGTTATCTTCTGGGTTTCTGATTCCAGGATTAATATGAGTGCAGTGAGGTCAAGAATCACAAGGAAACTTGCTTTACTTGTTCTTTACTCTGCATAGCTTGAAAAGAGTCTTTTGATCCCTAGAGGAAATTAAAAAAAAAAAAAAATAAAAAATAAAGAGATATTCTAAACAGTAATCAAAGGACAACTGGTCAAAAACTTTGTCACCATTCTGAATTTTATACTACTTTTCAGAGTTTTTTAAGAATAGAGAAAAAAAATGGAGAGGCATCATAGTTGAACTACAGCCCTTATAGTCTGACCACCAAGTCAGGAGTACATGTCCTTGGTCCTGTAAATCTTACTTCATCTATTATCCTTATAAATACATGCACCTCTCCAGTTCAAGGATCACAAATGCCTTGGAAGGTCTGCCTGTTGTGTAGCTGCAGAAACCATTCTTTTATATAGCCTTTCAGCTGGGCTATGAAGGAACTCAGCAGCTGCAGTGCTATAAGCTCGTCAGACATCTTTGTTTTTTTCTGGAAGTTCACAGAAGTCCATATTTTCTTGATACATTATATACCCCAAGAAGTGAAAGAAAAAAAGTTTTTTGCTGAATTACATGTTTTAGAGTAAATCCTCATTTCAGCACCGCATCACAAACACCTTTTAACTGCATTTTACCTTAAAGATGCAAGTTTTAAAATCCAAAGCTCATTAACAGTCTCTGCTAGCAGCATGAAAAGTCCTAAGATAGTTTTACAAGTATGAGACATGTTGATAAGAGCTTGAAAGCACATTGTTGCCATCACTAGATATTTCTTTCGAAATCTTTTGAATTTAATGAATTTTTAAAGCTCAGGTTCCTACTGGAGAGAGTCCAGCTCAGGGCAACAAAGATGATTAAGAGTGTGGAACATTTCCTTTATGAGGAAAGGCTGAGGGAGCTGGGTCTCTTTAGCTTGGAGGAGACTGAGGGGCGACCTCATCAATGCTTATAAATATACAAAGGGTGGGTGTCATGAGGATGGAGCCAGGCTCTTCTCAGAGACAACCAGTGGTAAGGCAAGGGGTAACGGGTTCAAACTGGAATACAAGGGGTTCCTCTTAAATTTGAGAAGAAACTTCTCAGTGAGGGTAACAGAGCACTGGAACAGGCTGCCCAGGGGGGTTGCGGAGTCTCCTTCTCTGGAGACATTCAAGACCTGCCTGCACGCCTTCCTGTGTAGCCTCATCTAGGTGTTCCTGCTCCAGCAGGGGGATTGGACTAGATGATCTTTTGAGGTGCCTTCCAATCCCTAACATTCTGTGATTCTGTGATCATTGCAAATGCATAAAACTTTACTTAAAAATATGTCTCTCAAGATTACTAAGAAAAATCTGAAACTATGAGGCCTAAAGCTCAAAAATAGTTTTAAAAATACTGTTTTAAACTTATGGGTTTTAATCTAAAAAAAAATATAATTATTTACTCTTTTAATACCATGCATTCTTACTTCACAATACTGGAATATTAACACTGACAGCAATAAAAACCGTTGTAATTTTTTTAACTCGAGAGTTACACTTTCATTTAATTCTCATAGTGAACTTCTTATTTCACTTTGAAAGTTAAAAGCTATAACTGACATATATTTGGTTGATTTATTTAAAATATCTCTATAAAGAGTGTACTACAGGAGTGTATTTTAATACATTAACTGTTTTATAACTCAACATTATTAGAAACTAAAGTTATCTATAACTACTATTTAATAACTAAATATATTAAAAAAAAAGACATGAATAGCAGAGATAGAACATTCACCAGACTACGTCTCATTCGATTACACTTAAGTAAAGTTATCTCTACCTTATTTTCTGGTTTTAGCTACAAATGGAAGATTGGCAGCTCAAGTATTTCTAGGATGCTGCTGTCCCTGAAATCCTTATGTCCCTGGCTTGACAGAAGCCCATGGAACAGGATGACTTTGACCTGATGTGGGAAACAATCTTCTCTTTTTCCCATCATTAACAAACAAACAAACAAAACACACACACACACACATGAGCCAGAAGCATTCCTATTACAGGGGAAAAAAAAAAAAACTAAAATGATAACAACAACAACAATAAAAACACTTTTGAGGTTTATGAAGAACCAAAAAGTAAGATATCACTGTCTGTGACTCAGAACAGGGGTCTGGTCGCTCCAGATATGTAGCAAGGCTCTCACCACATGTGATAGCACTATGATTAAGATCACTATAAGCAGCTCTACACCTACATGTAAGCATCTGTTAATGGTTGCTGTTAAAAGCGTAGCACGAGAGCAGACCAGCCATTAGACAGATCTGGATTTTTTTAAGCTATGATTTTCATCAAACTTGAAACTTCCTGATCCTGTCAGCTGCTCAGTGAAAATTATTTTCTTTCAGATTTTCTGTGAATACCAAAAAAAATGAAGCAGCTGAAAGTGAAGAGCTGGTCAGCCCTGGAGAAAAATATTAGGCAGTGGAGTGCACAAGACCAAGAATCTAAGTTAGTTTCTTCAGAATGACCACCTGGATTTAGCAAAAGGTCATTGCATCAAAAATGTTTCTGAGTATTTCTGAGGTCATGATACAGACTTTTTGCTGAAAAGGTATTGTGCAGCAATTTTTTCACACTGAAGTTTAAAATCTAGAGAAAAGTCAGGAATTTAAAAAACAAGGTGGAATGGTTATCTTTATGTTCTTTCCTTTGCCTGTAGCAGCAGAGAAAAATGACAAAATAGAGCAGATTTCAGCTAAAAGAGGACCAAGTTCCAGTTACATATCCTCAAGCAGTGTGCCAGAATCAGATAGTCATGACATTCTTACAACACTATCATTTTATGATACAAAAAGTGGCAATCTTGTAAATAAAAAAAAAAAAAAGGACTAAACTGTTCTTCATAGGCAAGTGGCTTATGCACTTCAACAGTTTTCTGGAAAAGTTATTTCTTTTCAGTATAGTAGGTCATTTAAACTACTGATTCAATTTCTAATGCACTGAGAAAGAGAAGAACCTGGAGAAGATGCACATACTCCAAGGGAGCATTTAGTAAATCCATTTAACTAAGATTAACAATGAAAAATACGTACAAGCCAATAAAATTTATTTAAAAACCTAATTTATTTAAAGAATTAAAGCACTTGCCCTGTCAAATTATCAAAGAAATTAGAAAATGTAAAAGATGTAATGGAAGATCACATGTATCTGTTTTTGAAGAGCAGAAATGAAGCCAGTTAAAATTCAGCAATACTACAGAGAAACAAATAACTCCTACATATTACAACATTCCAGATTTTTTCTGCAAAATATTTGCAATATGCATATTTAGGAATTTCTTCTTAAATTTGTATTATATCTATATTACCTCATATTAATGCAGACACAGTGAAGACAGGACGCAAATTTAGTGCATATATCATGAAGCCACTTTTTTCTTAAATAGGGAAGCATGTAAAATAGGTATCCTGAAATATCACCTACTCCATTTCCGTATAACATGGCAAAATACATTACACATCTGCCATGCATGTGAAGAAAAAGTGCCCATGGTACAATAACTGTATTAAAAACAAACAACACAATACCTTACCATGAATTAGAAGGACTATTCAGTGTTATTTCATAATATTCACTTATTTACAAAACCAGGAGTGTCAAATCATTATTTTTTGAAATTAGTAGTCATAATCCACCAAAGTTCTAAAAAATTAATCCCCAAATAACTCAGTGACATATCCATATGACAAAGGGATATAGAACAGGCATGTAAATACTTCTGGGTACTGTATAAAGTTAGACAAGAACTGTAACCTGGGGTCATGATAAAATGACCATAGTTCAGGCAAAAGAATAATAATAATCATAGTTGTCTGTCATCACACCGACTGACAGCGTTTCTGACTTTTAGTAGTTTGGCTGCCTCTATCATACATTGACAGTATTGTTTAGTGTTGTTGGGTTTTTATTCTCTATTTGCTTATTGTAACACAGTTGTCAGAGAGTGATGCTGGCACAGAAGTGGTCTTATTCTCTCAGACTGTTATCATTCTGCTGAATTCAGAGAGGATTGTTCCAAATTTACACCAGAGAGAGAGAATTGAGACAGAAAAAAAAAAAAGAAAAGCAAAAGAAAGCTAAAAAGAAACAGGCTTGATTGACTGCTGTGAAAATTGTTAAACATCTAGGCCTGACATTGAATGAAATTACTGAAACTTAATCTCATGTCACTGAAATGTCAGAAATAAGACACTTGCTTCACTGAAGATTATTTGTTGATGTGCCACCAGTTACAAGTTTGATGCAGCTGTTTGTGGAAGAGAAGCATCACTTATTTTCAATATAGTAACTGCAAATACATCTGAATTTCAAGGTATGCATGTCCATAGGAAAAGGAATTACCTGTATTTTTTTATATATACATATATATATATATAATCCTGGCAAACAGACTTTTCATTAACACTGCATGGAAAGAAACATTTAAAGCAGAGGGTCTGACATTCCTAAAGAGAATAATTTTCTTTAAACCCCTTGGCAGCAGGAGTTTCCTTATCAGTGTCAAAGTGAGGGTAGGTACAGTTTAAAGTGACAGGTTCAATCATTTCTAAACACAGCCTTAATTTCCTTGGCTGAATATTCTTCTCAGAACTGAACAGACCATTTATATGCTCCACACGCCCAGGTTTTGTGACTGTCATTTTTCAAGTGGCCCAATCATCATGAATTCTCAGAAAAATTAGGAGCATGGAAGAGGACAGAGGAAAAAATGAAAAACAAACAAGCAAAACCAGAAAAACAAGTGGCCACAGCTTTACATTATTTATAGTAACATATGTACTCTCCCATCAACTTCCAAAAAATGTACGGTGGTGAGGTTACTCCAGCATTTTGGATTATGTCAGTTTTTAGAATGCAATAACATATGTTTCCATTTACCAGGTTTGATTACTTGCAACTTATTGTAATGAGAGAGTAATGATCTGCAGCTGCTGCCCAGATGAGGAATCTGAAGACAAAAAACGTCTTGTGAGAGAAGCTGCTACTCTAAGAACTGTTGCAGTTAGAACACAGTTGCTCGAGGGAGGCAGGGGGCAAATGAATGCAAAATGGTGAAAGAAATCAACCTGGACTAATGATGGAGGAGGAAAATATGGGATATCTGCCCTAAAACTACTGTATGAAACAAACATTGTGAGACCATTATGTGTGGTAATGGTTTTAAAATAAAAGAGGATAGAATCAGGCTAGACATGAAGAAGAAATTTTTTACAATAAGGGTGTTAAGACACTGGAACAGATTGCCCAGAGAGACACTGGATTTGCCCAAGGTCTAGTCTCTGGTAAGATGTTCTATAGCAGCTGAAAGCTGGTTTTGTAGCCTAGTACAGTATGTGAATAGTTGAGATGACAGCTGAAGGGTAAACACTTCTGGTTGAAAGCTTGGGCAAGAAAATCTCACTTAAAAATATATATATATATATTTTTAATTGGAAAAATGCATGCCTTATACCTGAAATGACAGCCTTCTTGTATCTTTTTGCCTCATCAACATTTCATTTTATATCCTGGCTGAAAGTATGTTTTTCCTTCCTAACTTATACTACTTAATTTCTGTCACCCTTTTCTATATTTTCCCATTAAATCTGGTAATTTTATCATCGAGTGTGGCAGTTGCACACACCTCCATGAGTTTCAGAGTTTTCAGTGTGACAGTTGATGGCTCTTCAGCACCGTTTTGCCACATTGTAGCTGTCTTCACTTACACATCATGGTCAATGCCAACTGTCATGTCCCCCCTGCCCTATGGCACCGTGACACCAGTCACATACACCTGCCCCCAGTTGGGGAGCAAAAGGGGCAGACCTTGAGTCAATAGACAGAGTTCTCAGCAAATGAGGCACTCCAAGCCCAGAGAAGTCTCTGGACTGTGCTCATAATGCCCACAGCCAGAACTGACCTGGCTACAAAATGGGGCCCCTGACGAAGATCCCCTTTGAGTGATCTTCTCAGAGCAGTGGGTCTGTGAACAAAGCCCTACCCTTAGATCATGGACTCTGTCTAAGGAGATTTCCCAGAACTGAGACCCCTCACCTCCTCCTCAGTGAGTGATTATATCTCCTGGATACATTCTTGAGTGAGCCCACACCCCTCCCTTGACAAGAGATTATTTATTTTGCGTACCCTTGAGTGAGAGAGGCTCTTCTTCAAGTGAGTGCATGCACGCTATGTATCATCATTCTTGTGTGATCATGTAGCAATAATATTCCCGACTAACATATCGAACCTGCAGTTTCTTAGTTGTTACCAGAGTGCTGATTGATTTTGGATTACTCCCCTGAGCTTGCTTTGGTTTCTGTGGTTTTGGTTCTGAATTCAAGTTCATTTTAACTTACATTTGCTTGGGGTCATTTTTGGGTGCCTCTGTGACATCTAGGATTTGGTTTGTATGCAAAATTCTATATAAATTATTTTATTTAATCTACTCCTACGATTATGAAAAAAGCACCAAACTAACATTTAAAATACAGTAAGTACAAGGAGGCAAACATTCTGGGTTTGAAAATCCCCTTATTCAGGAAAGTTATGAAAGCTTTCCCATACAGCTTGCTGATCAGATGATAATAGCCCTTTTCCTATTGATCTAAAGCTGTTACAAACTTCAGGCCAGAAGTTACACATGAACAACCAAAAAAATACTCTGACTAAAATTATCTGCAAGTTTTGGGGAGCAGAAAAAAACTAGATATGACTTGTCATTTGGAGACTTGTTTTCTACTAAAGCCAACTGGTGAAGCATGGGAACTAAAATCCTCTTCATTCTTTCTAACAACATGAGAATCTGCTGCTGCAGCAAAATTCTTGTCACTGATGTCTCATTAGCCAATTACAAATGCTAATACTTTGTGCCCTCTCTTGTTTTCCTTTGAATTCTCAGCTCAGTGTTGTACAGACTTGATTCAATCTGCTGTATAATCCTGTTAGAAATTCATTGCCTTTTCATTTAAAGCCTTCAGTTTAATTCTTTCCTGGATGGATCTGTCAATTCATTCACACTGAGTAGTCACACAAGGGCTTTAGTTTTGGCTTTTTTATGTGCCAGTCACGGATAGACATGAGATACAACTGCAGCATCTCAAGTGAGCTCCTACAGTACAAATGTTCACACAACTGCAAGAGACAAACTTCGTTTCATCTGGTGAGGCTTTGGTTGACACTAAGATTAAGAGCTTAGCAAATGCAATGGTCTCCTCCGTTACCATTCAAAAGTTTCTTACTTCACTGCGCTATGAAAGAGAAATGAAGGACTGTCTGACTCTGATGTTTTCTCATCTCTTGAGGGTTCTATTTGATTAAAAGACATGTACAGGGTGGAGATTTGGAATCAGTCATACAAAATATCCAAATCTGTAACCACAGGAACCTTGTCCTTTGGTCACCAAAGCTTCCTTCCAGACTGTGGTTAAAATTCGTCCATTTAATCTGAACCTGATGGAAACCAGACAAAATGCTAAGTAAATGTAGCAGTAAATGAGTTCATTTGAGTATGCAGGAGACTATTCTGCTTTTTTTTTTTTTTTTGTCATCACAGTACATCCTTGTGTCATCAATTTTTTATTTTATGTTCTAGGATTTAACACCCTAATAGCTGATTTTATTTGTTTTTCACCTTTTGGGAGACTTTCAGTTTTACTTTTTACCATTGAATATCCAATTTCATTTAAAAAAATAAAATCTTTGCTATTTTTTTCTTCCTCTTTTGTGAAACAGACAAAGCAGCATGTTTTTAGGTTGCTGATAAAGCTAAAAATATCTTATAATGACTCCACTGAAGTGCAGTAATTTAAAGGACTGGATACAATGCGTTTGGTATTAAAACAGCATCTCCATAGGGTAAAAAAATATTTCTGATCTTATGTATCCATGATTATGATGGTTATTATTAAACTGTCACATCACATCAATAAGTAAACAAGTAGCTATGCCTAGATCATATTAACTATTGTGACAGCTGCAGATACTGCAGTAATGACTCTCCTGCAGGCAACAGAGCAGATAAAAAAATGATTGAAACTCCATGGGTTTACTACACATTTACAGATGATTCTGCAACAAGTTAGACAATCTCTTAAGTAGAATCAGCCTGCTTGCCTTAGAGGTAATACAGTGCCTAAACAACAGACTGAGGTGTATGCTATTGAGCTTTCGTCAGTAATATAACTCTTGATTTTAATACTATTTAAAAAAAAATACAAATGAAGTAGTCAGAATGAAAGTGGTTCTTCAAAGGTGATCTATAAAGGGAAAAAACATCTGTTTGTGTCTCTAGGTTTTTTTGATGTATAGTTTAAGGGCTTTTTTAGAGGGTGACGGGTGATAGCTTTGTTTAAGAAAAGTTTGAGTGCCTCTAAAAGTATCAGGAATACAAATGCAATTTTCCTTCCCTTCCTATCCAGTAGTGAAGTAAGTACAAAGATGTGTCCCTGTACAATTAGTATTCATTGACAAGACTTGTCAGTTTTGTGTCTTTCTGCTTACTAGCTCAGCAAACGCCATGTAAAGAGGTAATAATGGTATGTGCCCTATGTTCAGATTACTAGGGGTGATGATTTCTGAAAATGTAACTAGAAGTCGTGCCCTGGAGAGGCCCAAGTAGATGAGGAGAAGACAGCTTTTCTTTTTTGCCTTTTTTTTTTTTTATGTTTGCCAACTAATACTGTAAAAAAAAAGGTCAATAATATTTGAGCCTTAGAACCTTAATTAGCTTATTATGGTTCCAACTTCCTTCAGGCAAAGATCCATAAAAAAGATGAAACACAAAAAATAAAAGAAAACTACGTTGTGAAGCTGTGGAATGAATTTCATTTTTTGAGGGGGTGATTTTAGTTTTTTAACTGCACTTTTGATGTGTCTTGCAAATCTACTTCTGAACTCAGTGGGATTAATTTAAATAATTTAACAGAAATTTTAAGATTTCAGTATGATTGCTTTTAAAGCTTTATATTAAACAAAATAAACACCTGAATGCATCTTTTTTACTAAAAAACATTAGGAAGAGATTTCCTAAGTGCTATGACTTGAAATACGGCTGTTGTTGAAGTGCCCTTTACTATCTTCTGCAAATTACCTGGACAACTAGCCTGTGGATTTTATAGTCACGTCACAGTTATTTAAGGATGCATAGGTGGTTGTTAGTATCTACAGCAGTTCATAGAGGTATTTTGACTGAGACAAAAAGAGAAACTTTGTATTTTGATGCTTTCAATTTCAATGTATGGTACATCATGAAGGATTATTTGTTAATGAACACTGATTCTTGAGATCGTTCTTATAAGAAGTTTAAGACTTCTGCACAATTTCATATTGCATATTATGAAAGAGGATTACAAGTAACTATTCTTGAACAATGAAGGATCAGAAGTTGTAAGAGCAGACAAAGAAACGTCTGCGAGGTACTATTTTGTGAAAATAATTTGATTTCCACAGTATTGAAAGGTTTTGTGGGAGAAAGGGGCAAAAAATGATTGTTTTAAATTGAAAGTATCTGAGAGTTGTATTCTGACTTACCTATATTTGTATTAATATAGTATTTTCATTAATACAAAATATGAATTTATAAAAACCTAACTTGATCTTTGATCTACACAAACATTTTTTCAGCAACATAGCACAAAAGGCAACCCAAAGGATTTAAACTATAATGAACTAGCCTATTGTAGAATTATAATACCAAAAAAAGTTCACTACAAAATTTAGAATTGTTGTTTAAAAACAAAACACTTAAAATAGTGAGAATGTGTCTTACACTTTTTAGATTACGAAGTAAAAAGTGGTTTCATGCAGCTACATATACTTTATCTCTCCATACACATACAGATAAAGGTGTTTTACATTTTACATTAGTTTCACAATGCTACTTGACTTGGAGAAGCCACCACTTCTGCAACAAAAGGCCTGTTTCCACATGCCTTGACATAAGTGACATAAGTACCTCCTCCAGTGCTAATTTAACACTTAACACTTGCTCTTCCATGCACAAATGGGTATGTGTTTGAATATGCAATTTATTCTCTCATTTAAATTCTATTCTTTCATTGACATTCCTCAGATACTATTCTACCAGTGCATACAGTCAACATTTGCTACATACAGATGTCTTCCTCTTCTTCTCAAATCCTGTCTATAATAGGTGCACCAAGGTTACTTTTGCAATGCTCAACCTATCATGCTCATCCCCTCTCCTCTACATTTCCTCTCATGCAGCAGCAGTTCCTGCCACTCAATTAATTTGCCTCTGCTGCTACAGATATGTTTAATTGAATAATTGAACTCATTATCTATGTAAATATATATTTTTTTTTTCCTCAGTTAAGAAGTAATAAATAGCATTAAATAAGCTGTACAATATTCATCATCCTAATGGGCATAAATAGGTAGAAGGAAGAGAAGTAGTGAAAACCCTGAGGCCATGAGAAGCCTCTGAACAAATGACCATAACCTATGTAAGAAACACAAAGCAGCAGCACAAATTTTTTGCCACTCTTGCCATTAAGTAATCAATCTCTACAGCTTTCATTTTGTTATTTGATATATATACCAATGCAACAACATCTGGAAATTGGAAACTCTGGGTTATCATGTTTTACCCCTGCATCTTTTCATCTCCATTGTAATGAATCATCAGAATACATATAAATACATATAAATCCCTATAAGAGTGACTCTTTAGTGCTCAAGAATATAAGCAATTTTGATGCTCATTTTTAGGACTCCAAAACCTTTCCAAGGCCACCTACAGACTCTCAGGACTTAAAAGAATTTCAGTGCTGCCACTGCTTAGAAATCCAGTGATTGGCGGACCATCAAGCAGTTTGACTTAGTTTAGAACTGCTGATATTAACTAAACTCTCTATCTTCTCAAATTCCTGTTCTAATGTAACCTACTAGTGTCCTTGTAAGGTTCCTTTTTAACATTTCACCACAGGATGAGATTATTTCCATCATACATGTTTTTTTGAAGTAGGATCCAATCATCTATATTTGACACAAACCAGAATATCTCTTTCCATTGACTTTGTAGGAGCTAGACTAGATGACCTCAGCTGAGGATGTCTCTGCTTATATAAAAACTTCTTGGCCAGTCTACCATTCTTATTAATCATTTTTACAACTGAAACCACTTCAGCCCTTCTTGAGCACTCCCATCCATTGGGTAGGTCTTACTCCCAGAGCAGAAGGACTCCTAGCATGCTGCTGGTGCTGCTGATGAGAGACACTTCTCCCAGCACTGAACGTCTACTGTGCTCTGGGTACTGGGAACGTGGACAAAAGGTGGAACATAGAACTGAGGCATTTCTCTGCTTCTGCATGGAAAATAAGTTGCCAGCCCCAGAGACCAGGGAATGCCTACTACAAGGGGCCTAGAGGGGCATAGGCCTTGGTGTGAACACTGGCACCATGGAAGGGGCAGGGGGCTCAAATACTCTCTTGAGATACAAGTGTGACTGCTCCTCAGATGATTCTTCTGTCTCTCCCTGCTCCTGCAAGGGCGTTACTTCAGTCCTGGCTCCATGGGCTGCTGCTCTGTGCACACTGCAGAACCTCCAAGTGTGCTTGTGTGCCTTAAGGAGCAAGGACTCAACATTTCTCCTGAAGACCTCTTATGTGTGTTTTCTCCTGCCTTTACTGTCTTCAAACTCATGAGATCTCTCACCTTGAGGATGAACATGCATAGAAATGTTAATCTGGATCCTACTTAAATGTGCCAGACTTGTTGCAAGCAGGATTTATCCTTAACACATGGCTGTGAGAGGACACCTGTTGAAAATTCTATATGACCAGTAGAAAGGCCTTGCTCCAACATGGTTTAGGTCTCTGCCCAAAATGCCTATGTGAAGCAAATGTATTTCTGACTATGAAGAAGGTGGTCAGGCCCAAGACTGGTCATTGCAAACCTGTGCTTGTGATTGCTTCGTACTGACAGATTGCAATTGACGTCATCTAGCTGGATTTGTGCAAAGCATTTAACACTGTCTCTAAATTGGAGAAACATGGATTTGACAGATGGACCACTCAGTGGATAATGAACTGGATAGATCGCCACACTTAAAGAGTTGCAGTCAACAGCTCAACATCCAAGTGGAGACCAGTGACAAATGGTGTTCCACAAGGGTCAGTATTGGGGCTGACACTTTTTAGCGTCTTTGTTGGTGACATGGACAGTGAGATCGAGTGCACCCTTAGCAAGTTTGCTCATGACACCAAGCTGTGTGGTATTGTTGACATGCTGGATGGAAGAGATTTTATCCAGAGTGACCTTGACAGGCTCAAGAGGCGGGTCCATGAGAATCTCAAGAAGTTCAACAAGGCCAGGGGCAAGGTCCTGCACATGGGTTAGGGCAATACAAAGTGCAAATAGAGGTTGGGCAGAGGATGGATTGAGAGGACCCCTATGGAGAAGGACTTGGGGGTGTTGGTTGAAGCTCAACATGAAGCAGCAATGTGCATTTGGAGCCCAGAAAGCCAGCCGTATGCTGGTCTGCATCAAAAGTAGCATGACCAGTAGGTCAAGGGAAGTAATCCTCCCCCTCTACTCTGTTCTCATGAGACCTCACCTGGAGTACTGCATCTAGCTCTAGGGCCCCTAATATAAAAAAGACATGGACCTGTTGGAACAAGCTCAGAGGAGGACCATGAAGATGATCAGAGGGCTGGAGCACCTCTCCTATGAGGACAGGTTGAGAGAACTGGAGTTACTCAGTCTGGAAAAGAGAAGGCTCCAGGGAGACCTTATAGCAGCCTTTCAGTATCCACAAGAAAACTGGAGAGGGACATTTTATGAGGGCTTGTAGTGGGTTATCTTGTAGTGATAGGATAAGGGTAAATGGCTTTAAACTGAAAGAGGATAGGTTTAGACGAGATATAAGGATGAAATTCTTCACCATGAGGGTGGTGAGGCCCTGGAATAGATTGCCTAGAGAAGATGTGGATGCCCCATTCCTGGAATTGTTCAAGGCTAAGTTGGACAGTGCTATGAGCAACCTGGTGTAGTGAAAGATTTCCCTGCCCATGGAAGGGGGTTTAGAATTAAATGATATTTAAGATCACTTCTAACCCAAACCATTCTATGATTCAATTCTAGAGAAGTGACTGGCACCTGAATAGGATGTGGTGCAGGGTACTTAGAAAAGAAGCTGTCAGAGGTGTTGCAAGGTTGGAGGCTGCAAGGAGAACTGTGTCAAGAGCTATCTGCCTCATGGGGCATTGAGCAAGAAAAGAGCTCCAAAGCTCAGATAAATCTAAAGTGGCAACAGTCATCAGAATATACAATGGAGGTCCTTCACTAGTGCTTTCCCAACATCTTTAAACTGTCCAAAAATGTATGGAAAAGTTGGACTGTATTTCTTGACTGTATCAGTTAAATGAGGGAGTAGCATGAAACTGTCTTGCAACTATGTAGATGGCAGTGCTCTTATACAAAAGCAGTGACATAGCATCTCAAAATTAAGAACATACAACTTCACACCTGAGGATTTAGATGGAAAAGCAATACTCTCTATATACATCTTTGCCTTTCAAAGAGGTTAAAGGAAGCTCATGAAGCTGACACAATGTAAGTATGTTTTTGTTTTTTTTTTGTTTTTTTTTTTTTTAATTTTTTCTAGGCCAGTATGTAGAAATAAAGGCAACATTCATGCTGTCAGAAAGCAAAAGAATTTCACATCATTATAGCTGAGATACTCACCTGTGTATAGATGCTCTTTTTCTATAAAAACATTATTAGGCTAAAGCAACAATATTCCTGGGAAACCAGGACTTATCTACTAGAAACTACAATACAGACCCGTTGCCTCCTGAGCCACATGATTTATCCACTACAGAAGTCATGTACCATCTTCACTTGAAAATATAAAATAACTCTAATGGCATTTTCAGGGAGCCCTGTCTGAATAGTTTGTGCTAGATATGCTTTAATGTATTCCCTAGATACTCTCAGGAGACTTAGGCTTCATTCTACCCTGTTCCTGGATTTCAACATCAGAAAAGACATATTATTGCTCACATCAAGGCAGTTCAGGGCAAGCAAAGAAAGTTGCTAGCTTCCAGAGAATGTACAAAAGATGAAAATAAGATGCCTACAAATTTTGGATACTTGCAGGAGTATAGAAAAAGAGACTTTTTTTAGATGGCATTTTGGATGTACATGTTTAAAGCTAACCTATGCTCTATTGAAGGCACCTATATAATTATTTTGATTGTGGCTTCTCCTTTCTGAAACCATCTATAATTCTGTGCGTAAAGTATCTTATTCACTGACTGTCCATTACATATACATGGAAGAATACATTTAGGAAGTGTGACTTCTGAATCTGTCCTTCATAGACCTAGGATATTATAAAGCAAGCCCACAAATACAATGATTTAATGCCTTCTAGAAGTGATTATAATACTATATAGGAAATAAAGTAATTTAGAAAGAATATAAAATCAGTTATTTACTAAGAGTCACTTTTTAATTAAATATAGAAATTAAAAGTCTAGAATATCCTTTCACTTTCACAATGTGGCTGACTATACATCTGCAATAGAATAGCACAATGCATAGTGCAGAAGACATAAACTAACTTACATTCCAATCAGTAAATGACAGACTTTGATGTGTGTAATTTTATATGACATAAATATGACACTATTAGAATTAATATTAATGAATCACAAGCAAGTAACTGCTAACATTGTTATTTATAGTATATCAATGTCATTAATTGGTTATTATTTTTATCTTATATTATACCATGATTGAACATCAGATTTTAGTCCTGACCTATTTATATTTCCTATGTGCAGGTCTTAACCAGAAGATAATACTGTCCAGCACTTGAGTCAGATTTCTTATTTCCTCCACTGCTGCCCTGTTCAAGGGGATCAAGTCTCAGTATTATCTGAACACAGATAGATGCCACTACATGTTCTCCCTGTTAAGTTGACTATTACTGCTAAGTAATAGAGTAACTATTCTGACTTGTGATTTAAAAGATCCCCAAGTGTAGGCTTTAAGGTTTATCAATATATGCAGGAGGCACACCAAGGATCATGATGAGTTTTCTAACTATGTTTTACATGGAAGTAAACTTTAGGAAATGGTAGATCATTTTTACATAGGCTCGATTTATATAAACTGTCATGTACTCCTGTATGCACACTTTCTATTCCATTCACAAGTGGAATTATTCCCGTTTACTCAGTGAAGATCCAACAATACAACTAGATGTGATCCTGTCACAGTAGGCCAAAAGTAATTTGATTGGATCTTTCTGTAATATTTAAAAGCTTAGTGCCAAAACTATAACCTCAACTGAACTTCTATGTTTAGTTTTAAATGTTTTAAAATTTTTCTGTAAAAGTTGTGTTTGTTTCAGTTCTGCATCAGAAACTGCCATTGAAATATGCAGCATACCTTCCAGCAACATCAAGTCAGCTCACTTGACTAGGCTTTTGAGGTTTTCTGGATGACACTAGGGAGTTACTCTTAAACTATATAGCTGAATTGGGAAAACCTAGCTTGTCTTAAAATGGACAAAAATTACAGATGAAAATCAAATTAACAAAAAGGTACTTTTAACCTTCTCTCAGAAATGCTACTGAATTAAAATCCTTTTAGTTTGAACTTTATTTTTTTTTCATCTTCATACTGATTGCTGAATTTGTCTGGCTCAAAGTAATCTCAAGGCTGCTTCGAGAAGCTGAGAACAGAATCTGCTGTGAGAAAGAGGGGCATTCCTCAATCAGCGTGGTCCTGGGTGGCGTGAATCATCGGACGTATCATCAGTGAGACTCCAGCACATGGACAGCCCATGATACTCATTTAGCGAATCCATACTTGGAGCATGGATTGTGATTATAATATAGTTGCATATATAAGGAGGCTTGTTTCTGTAATAAATGGCTTTGCGTGATTCACATTGAATCGGAATGCTGAGTCCTTTATCGTTCCAACAGACTACCACTCTCTGGCTTCTCTCCTTAAGCCAGTTTGCAACCCACCTCACTACTCTGTTGTCTAGACCACACCTCTTCAACTTAGCTGTGAGGATGCTGTGGGAGACTGTGTCAAAGGCTTTACTAAAGTCAAGGTAGACAACATCCACTGCTCTGCCGTCATCCATCCACCTTGTTACATTCTCATAAAAGGCTATGAGGTTGGTCAAGCATGACTTACCCTTGGTAAAGCCATGCTGACTGCCCCTAATAAACCTCTTATCCTTGATATGCCTTGAGATGGCACCAAGGATAAGCTGTTCCATTACTTTCCCAGGGACAGAGGTGAGGCTGACCGGTCTATAATTACCCGGGTCCTCCTTCTTGCCCTTTTTGAATACTGGAGTGACATTTGCTTTCCTCCAATCCTCAGGCACCTCTCCCGTTTCCCAAGACTTGGCAAAGATGATGGAGAGTGGTCCAGCAATGACTTCAGCCAGCTCCCTCAGCACCCGCGGATGCATCCCATCTGGACCCATGGATTTATGGATGGCCAGACTATTTAATTGCTCCCTAACCCAGTCCTCATCGACTAAAGCAAACTCTTCCATTGACCTGGCTTCATCCGGGGTGTCAGGAGTACAGGGCTCCCCAGGACAGCCTCTAGCAGAGTAGACAGAGACAAAGAAGGCAGTCAGTAATTCTGCCTTCTCTGTATCTTCGGCCACCAGGGCACCCACACCATTCATCAGTGGGCCTACATTGCCTCTGATATTAGTTTTATCTGCTATGTATTTGAAAAAGTTCTTTTTGTTGTCCTTGACCACTCTCACCAGCTGTAATTCTAAGGAGGCCTTGGCTATCCTAGCTGCCTTCCTACATCCTCTAACAGCAGCCTTATATTCCTCCCAAGTGGCCAGCCCCTGCTTCCAGGACCTGTAAACTCTCCTCTTCTGCTTGAGCCTACCCAACAGATCCCTACTCAACCGTGCAGGCCTCCTGGTTCCCTTCCTTGACTTCCTACATGTGGGGATGCTCTGATCCTGAGCGTGGAAGAAGCAATCTCTGAATGCGATCTAGCTATCTTGGGCCCCTTTTCCTTCAAGCAGTCTTGCCCATGGGATTTCCCCTAGAAATTGCTTGAAAAGGCTGAAGTTAGCCCTGCTAAAGTCCAGGGTTGAAATTCTACTTGCTATTTTGTTCCTGCCACACAAGATGCTGAACTCCACCATCTCGTGGTCACTGCAACCCAGGCAGCCCTCAACCTTTACTGATTCAACCAGACCCTCCTTGTTAGTCAGGATGAGATCCAGCAGTGCACCTCTCCTAGTAGGCTCCTCCACCATCTGCATGAGGAAGTTATCATCAATGCACTGGAGGAACCTCGTGGACTGTGGCTGGCTGGCTGAATGGTCCTTCCAGCAAACATCAGGGAAGTTAAAATCACCCACAATAACCAGGGCCTGTGACTGTGAGGCCACTCTCAGCTGCCCATAGAAGGCCTCATCAACTTCTTCAGCCTGATCTGGTAGCCTGTAATAGACACCTACAACAGTGTCACCCCTGCCAGCCTGCCCCTTGATTCTGACCCATACACTCTCAACTTGCTCGTCATCCACTCCTGGGCAGAATTTAGTACATTGTAGTTGCTCTCTCACATAGAGAGCAACTCCACCACCACGCCTGGCTGGCCTGTCTTTCCTGAAAAGGGCATAGCCATCCATGACCACATTCCAGTCACGTGAACTGTCCCACCATGTTTCCGTAATTGCCACCAGATCATAATCCAAACACAGGATTCTAACTCCTCCTGCTTATTCCCCATGCTGCGCGCATTGGTGTACAGGCATTTCAGGGAGCGAGCAGAGCTCACCAATTTCTCCCTAGGGGCATAGGAGGCCACCCAGTCCTCATCAGTTTTAGAATACTACCCCACTGGGACAGGCCCAGCTACAACCCTATCCCCCTTTGAGCCTGGTTTAAAACCCTCCAAATGAGCCCGGCTAATTCCTGCCCCAGCATCCTTTTGCCCCTGCAAGATAAACCTTTCCTGCATAACACTGTCCAGACTGTAGTCTTATAAAACCAGCCATTATAAAAAAATCCAAAGCCCTGCCTGTAGCACCAGTCTTGGAGCCAAACATTTAGAGTCTGAATTTTCCTATTCCACCCCACATCAACACTTGAAGATGGAAGGAGTGAAGAGAAGATCACTTGGGCCCCTGAGTCTTTCACCATCCTTCCCAAGACCTTGAAATCGTTCTTCATTCCCCTCAGACTACGGGAAGCAGCTTCCTCCCCATCTGTCTGGAAGACCAGCAGCAGGTAGTAGTCTGTCGGGTGCACCAGTCTGGGGAGCTCTCTAGCAATATCCTTGATCCGGGCTCCGGGTAGACTACAAACTTCCCTAAGATGAGGATCAACTCTGCATATTGGGCCCTCTGTTCCTTTCAGAAGGGAATTTCCTATTACAATCACCCTTCTTTCTTTCTTATCAGAGGCAGTCTTAAGTTGTGAAGTCAACCACCTCTTCCTATGTGATCTTGTAGACAATCTTGGCACCACCTCCTCACCTACCTCTTCTTCAAGATCCAGGGCCTCAAACCTATTACTGAGGGGCACCTGGAGAGGCAAAGCAGGCAGGGAGGGGGGATGCCTGTGATGCTGAACTGGAATACACTTCTGTCGAGGGTTAAGATTGCGGGGTGACAATAAAACCCTGGCAGATGTATTGTTAGCCCCCACTTCCTCCCCCACTTCGCCTTTTTTGCCCCTCCCTCTCCCCCCCTTTCCACTAAGGAGAGGCGATTGGGAGGAAAAGAAGGACAGAGAGAAGAGAGTTTGAAAAAATTAAAGATGTTTTACTGATGCTACTAATAAGAATAGAGAAAATAATACAAAATATACAAAACCAATTTTGAAAGTCTCAGCAACTGCAGAGCCGGCAACCAAAGTCCTGGATTAGACTCTGCAGCCAATCGGAGCTGGATTCAGTCTCTCACTAGGCCTCAGTTTGCAGGGATGACTAGCAAGGTCCTCTCCTAATGTCGGCCATAAGGAAAAAGGGAAAAGGGACGAGATCCTCGTGATCTCCCACTTTTATATGCAGTATTCACGTGAATGGAATGTTATACACAGTTGGTCAGCTTTTTGGTCACTTGTTTCTCGTCGCCCCTCTCGCGAGATGTCCATCCATGCTTATCAATATGTTTGCATTCCATTGCTAGGTTTACCAAAACATGTGTCTGGTTCTCCAGGAAAATACAGTTAATATGAAGGCTTTAGCCGACAGGCAAAATTCACTGAAAGAAAAACTTGTTTTTAACAAAACCAGGAAAACTTCCAACCCTCATCATCTTTTAGGTCCCCTACCTCTGCCCAATAGCCACAAGGGTGGGGCTGTCTCAGGACTTCCGTCTCTGTCCAAGAGGGCAGGAGGTCCATCTCCTTTTGGGGGATACCTCCCTGGGGCCTTTCCAACTGGCACGTCAGGGTGTTACTCCACCAGTCGATCTCCCTTTCGCACTCCCTGATGGACCTCAGCATCTCAACCTCCTCCTTAAGTTTCACAACCATGTCAAGCAGATCTTGCACCTGCTCACACCTCACACAGATGGAGTGCTGGCCTCCCTCCTCCAGCAGCAGCAGGCTCTGGCACTCCCTGCAGCCGGAGACCCGAACAGTCACCGTTCAGGACAGAACCTCAGTCTATGTTGCCACAGTCTTTTTGAGACAAGTTCTCCTTTTGGAGGCGACCATGGTCATCAGCAGTTTGGGACTCTGGCAATAAGTTAGAGGGACTGACAAGCCACAAGTGCTCTCTACACCCTGCTACACAAGCTACCACACCCGCTGCTGCAGCACAGTGTGGGTGGGACTCACCAGCTGCACAAGCTGGTTGCTTCTCCCTGCACCTGGTGGGCAGCAACTAGTGGCTGCCCTCCCAAAGGCTTTTTCAAGGCAAGGGGAGGGGGTGTGGTCGCTGTCACCGTGGGAACGCCCCCTGCCATGTCAGCCTCTCTCTCGCAATGGCTGCCGGGGCTTTGGGGATCGGGACACTCCGGGAATCACACTGTCCCTGTACGTTTCCCTCTGAGCTTCCTAGTCTCTGCTGAACCTTGTGGTCGGCTGAACTTCGCCGGCTCTGGCTCTCGCTGGGCTGGCTCCGATCAGCTGACTGCAGGATGATAGACTGCTGCATTTATCCTGCATATTAAATTTGCTGATTATCTATGATCCAATATATTTCAGCTTCTGACCATCTGTTAGAAAAAATTTGGAAGCTTCATTATTAGGTAACTGTTTCATAATAATTCTGAGAAGATGCCCAATGTAAATTTTCTCATTTAAATTATATTATAATTCATCTAAGAAATTTTTAATTTACTTGCTTTTTTGCCTAATTGTTTTCAGCCAACATCTGCCAGGTATGAAAAGCTAAAAAATATATATGAAGCTTCATATGCATCAAAGTTCTTCCCAGTATTCAGTAAACAAGAGCAAATGTCCAGTAGCAGTTGGTATTCACACTGAAAAAGAGACTAACCATATTGAATGGCCTCTTCCAGCTGTTGATGCAGAGATTTAGCCTAAGGAGCTGTTTACAAATGTATTTGGCTATTTTACCATCTGTTATTTATTGACTCTGGGTGCAGTCCTGCTTATAGTCACGTGATTAATCCAAAACAAGTCTATAGGAACTAATTCCAGAGGGATCAGTTATGTTAGTCAAATGGTGAGAATTTGAGTCTCTTTAAAGAAATCTATAGGTATGAAATGCTTGAACTTCATGGAAATATTCTGTTTCCTTTGAGCACTATATTTTCTGAAATTAAACATTTCATTTTTTCCCCTCACTGTGAGACGTGTGATTTTCTTGCTCCTAAGGAAAACTTATTGCTTGAAGCTTTCAGCCTTTGGCTAAACATTTGCTTTGTAAATGGAGCCACTCACAATTCATGCAAAAGGATTTTAAAAATTTATTCTAATAAACATTACTGTCAAAAGAATTAGAAGGTGGGAAGAGAAATGCTGAAGAATGTGAAGAAACTATGCATATTTAGCTCAACTTGACTATATATATGATGTTATAGAAACCACCTTCAGTATTCCTCTAAAACAGACTAAAACAGATAGTGGCTTAAACTACTTAGAAAAAAAAAACCACAAACAAACAAAAACAAAAGCAACAAAAAACTCACCCTAAAATGTAAAAAAAAAAAAAAACAAAAAAAAAAAAAAAACAAAAAAAAAAAACAAAAAAAACAAAAAAACACCACCAAATCAAAAGGATAAGACTTACATAAGGGTATGTGAGAACCATTTTTTTTTTTCTAAGTATAATGCATACCTGAGTAGTTCAACATTTTTATACGCTGAAGATATTTCACTTTTACTGTGTTATCCATGGTGTAGTAAGAGGCACATGGAGGAAACAGATGAACACTAGGGTAAAACAAAAATGGCTAATATATTCCTGTAAGCAATATGAGATGAATATAAGGAGTTGGCTTTGGAATGCAAACAGTAGTTATAAATAAAATATAGTATAATGTGGAAGTTAAAAAAGAAGTTAATTCAAAGCAATACTTCTGGCTGTTTTTCTGAAACCATCTAAGATAGTGAGCTGGCATGTCCATATGTTTGTTGGAAGTGTTGGATGGATAGTTCATTAGAGAGGTGGTAGAAAGTCAATGGGTAATGAAAGGGACTGGAAGCTAGAAGTTTTATAATGTGGCAGATCAAAAACAAATACTGGTTTCTGTTGTAATATGAAGAAACAGGAATATTTGTAAGAAATTAGTGACAGGATTGTTTCCAAACATCATTTGGCTAGTGCTAATATTTTTGCTAGTCATACTGTTACGCTCAGAGACTCCAAATAACAAGGAATTAATTACTGTATTTCTCTGATTTTCTGTATAAAATAGATTAGGTTCTACCAATCTATAACATCACTATCAAAACCAAAAATGGCTGGGAGAAAAATTCTGAGAAGTTCACAGCACAATTTGGATCTGTGAACTGTGCTATCTAGTGGGCACATACATAGTTTAAGATATTGTGCCTCCTATTTTCACCTTTAGTTTATGAGTCTTTGTACAGCAAGTTTAGTTCATTTGTTCTAATTCTTACTAAATTTCAAGACACAAGCTGACAAAAATTTTTCCCATTTAGAGGTACTTATTGGCTGTAATCAAAACATAGTATTATAGAATAATTTAGTTTAGAAAAGATCTTTAATATAATCAAGTCCAACTGCAAATGTGACACTGCCGAGTCTACCACTAAACTTACTGAGGGAGCACTCGATCCTCTCATCCAGATAACTGGGAAAGATATTAAACAGACTAGATCTTGTTCATTTCTCTGCATTGAACTGAAAGGGGTGAATTTCTTAAACAATTTGCATAAAGGTATTTTTCCCACAATTATGATTTCTCTAAAGCTGCTTTTAATTCTGAAGCCTAGCACTGAGTCCATTCCACACCTCAGTGTTCCAACAATGGTATTCCTATTTTCCTGGGGATAAATCTTTGCCACCATCCTGCATCTAGTATTTTCCTACTTCCAGCATTGCATTAAGTATTTGAATGAGAGCAACCAGCTTCACAGATAACAGATGCAATAAATGTGCCAAGAAGACTCTGTCAAACTGTACCAGTTGAATGTTTGCTGGTTAGTTTTTCAGCCTTTTTGGTAAAGCATTCCCCAACAGACACAAATCAGGTGTTTAAGCTTTCTACAGCAGTACTTCTGTGTGTCTTGATTCCTCCAGAAGCAGAAGTATGCAGCATTTATTAGACTTGAAGTATATGTTAAATCAATTTCTAAAGTAAAGTTTGATCTCCTTGAAGGTTAAAGAGTAACACAAATAATTTTTATTCTTATAAGGGTTTATAACATAAATATAATTTCATATGGGATAGGAATTTCCCATACTACTTGAAGTTACCAACTGGTTCTGTCACCTTATGGGACAAATTGTGGCCATTCATTCAGTTGCTACCCGGGTAGAACTGAACTTATAAATATGTATGGCCATGTGCATGGTCGTAAGAATCGTAACCTCTGAGTACACAGTATTTTTTGTTATTTTCTATTCATTACATTAGTTTGCACAGAACCACAAGTAAATCCCTTCTATACAGCTATAAATACCTTCAAAACAAACTTCCATTTGGAGAAAAAAATCAATTTGTTTGAAACTAAAGACAGGAAAGAGTTGGTCTCAAACTCGTACGTTTCTTACAAATGAAATAATAATTTTCATTCAGATGTCTAGTGATCTTGCAGGTTCCTACTGAGGGACTTTCATGCCAATAGAAAGGTTAGAATTAGATTAGAATTAAGACAATATCATTATTTAGGACAAAACCAAGAGTATTAGATTTCGTGAGAAACTTTTTTTCATGGGTCACTAATATAACCCCAAGATAAGGTTCATTCTAGAACTGACAATAGCCTTTCTAGTTGCCGAGCTTCTATATGTGCCCAATTAAGGCCTCTTTTATACCACACTATCTGACACATCTGTTATTAATAAGGCATGAAAGGAATATTGGCAGTTTACTAGTGTGATAGTGTGATAACACTACCTGTCCTGGTAGAAACTAAGAAGAAAAGATGTAAAAATAGTTGGAGTATTTGTTTTAGGATCACATACACAGTTAGTTCAAATTCAGCTGACAAATTTGGCAAACATTTCTTGGTCTCCAGCTCTCTTTAATAATGTTATTTATCCCTGTAACTTGGAAGTTTCATGAGATTTCAATAAACTTTTAAGGATAAAAGTATGTTCTAAATCCTTGTTCTTATTTCAGACCAGTTAGAGAACTATAGTTTTTTGGCCATCAAAACAGATCTATTTTTAATATGACGGAAAAAAGGGAAGGACGAAGTTTCATAGTGTTGTTTAAAGATGAATGACTGAACATCAGATGGATTAGAAGCCAAATTCTGTGAAGCCCCATAAGCATAGGCTCAAGAAATATTTTTTGAAAAAAGCCCAGAAGACTTTCTGACACTTGTGACAAGTCTGAGAACAGAACCAGTGTTTGTTACAGTCCAGCACTTTGCCTTATGCACATGGATCAAGGACTACAGTAATCTAATAATTGCTTAAAATCACTGAATCTATATTAAGCCAGGTTTTGAAGTCTCTTATCTTTATTAAGCTAAGTAAATATGTAGGACACTGTAAATACGACACTAAATAGCACATTTGTTCCATTGTGTACCACTTATTCCCTGGTTTCTCACTTGTGAGTAGTTTAGTCATTCCAAGCATAGTCTGACAAAGACTCCTTCATACGAACATGCATATTCTGTCTCTCATTTTACAATAATTTCACCTTTTAATCTGTGGATTTAAAAATAACCAGTATTTCTATTTGTCAGTCAGACTGGAAAAACAATGCAGCAGCTTCCCCTGCTGGCTATTGAGGAGATGAACCAAGAGACATCCCTCACTTTGCCTGGTGTCAGCCCTGCTGTTACTAAACGAATGCACGGAATTAAGCCAAAGAGAACTACATGAGGCTAAGTCACGTGTCAACATTTTTCACAGAGTAACGGTTCGTCAGTGAATACTGAGATGCTTAGTACCTGTCAGAAGAAAAGAAAAAAAAAAAAATGTTGGTTGAAATGCTGTTTAGATCTGCTCTGAGGAACCCTGTACAGTTGCAGCCATTTTAATATATTGGCTACACTTGCATTAACATTTTAGTCTGCCAGCACATGCCAGTGTATTTTAGCTTTGTGACTAGTTACAAAAGACCTGCTTTCTTCTTTTAGGGTCAAAGATATTGTGTTAAAGCAACTAAAAAAGTCTGTATGCGTTTTTATTCTTTGTTTCATCAAGAAAATCATTCTATCTTATTTTCAGAGTAATTTTTTAATATGAAATTATGTACTTCCTATCAAAATTAATGGGAATCATACAACACTTTGTACCATATAACTTGGAAAGTATCCTTGTACCCATGAATGAATAAGCTTTGACATTGCTGTCCACAGGATAATACCCCCTCAACTATTCTGTCTTCTGTAATAAAGCACATAGAAAATCACCTGTAGGGCAAAAGATAATGGACCCAATGGTGCGAATTGTGATGGTCAAGACTTCCTCATTTAGCTTAATGGAAAACCGCAGGATCTTAGCAGCCCAGAGGAATGGCACTGTGTAATATTTCACACAAGGTCAGGCCAAATATTTCAGATAGATTTGGGATTCAACTGCTTTAAAATTTTTGAAGTTTTCTGTAATTATATAATCAGCTATTTATTCCTAATCATCAGGCTAGTAACTGATCATAATTATTCTACAGGGTCCCACAGTGTCTGCTTTAATCAGATGATTACCAGAAAGTTTTTACTCTTAATTTTTATGTTTATTAGTATTTATGATTCTGTTCATTTAAAGCTGCAGAAGTTGAGGAGGGAAAGGACAGAGCCAGTTATCTGAGCTTCCTGCTGATAAAGTAAAAGAAGAAAATTGCATTTTTCTACTTAAAAAAAAAAAAAAAAAAAAAAATAATTTTTCCTTTACAGCATTGAACTCCTCTGATGACTTGTTTCTGGTAAGACTATTTCAAAGACACTTTGAAAGTTGGAAGGTCCTTATATTTCCCTCCATCAGCCAAAAGCTATGAAGCATTACAATTCTCTGCCTGTTCTATTAACAGACTTGCAACTGAAGCAGAAGAAATTCAAGGACTTTTCCTTTCAGAGACATTTTACAATAAGTCTAGGCAACATAGCACAAAACCAGGTGCAAAGCTTACACATCTTTTCTGATGAACTAGGGCACTTTTTTAAGATAAAAGCTAATTGCATATATTTCCTTATTCCTTTGGTAATTCCTAATTCCTTTGGTAATGTCTAAGAGTAATATGGTCTCAAGCATTACAGTACTTTCACAGTACACTAAATATTCCATTCAGCATTCAGTGTCAGAAAAAATATTTCAACAGTTATTTTCAACAAAGCTGATGTGGTCACGTTCACACCTAAGTGAAGAGATTTTCTTCTGCAAGAACAAGTAGAGTCAAATGTTAAGGTCTTAATATGGTCACAGAATATAGCCTGAGAAAATAGAAATAATGGTGGCTTTTCAACAAAAAATCTGGTGGAACATATTTCCTGGTTTTGTTAGACATTTTTTCTTAGATATTGTAAGGTCTGTATTTCATATCCATATGTTAGATGCATTTGCCTATGCTCATGACTTTTTTATTTTAAAGTATTTCCTGTGGTATGGAGAAACTCGATCGAGGACCTCACTGTAGTCTTGTATACAACTCAAAATAGCCTTGACACATTCTGGTCTATTTTCCTTTTTGCCACATCTATTTTTCCCATGACTGATGTCTGTATCTGCATTTGCTCACAGAAACTGAGAAAATAAGTGTGCTTTATATGGCAGACAGACTTAGGAGTTTCTTCCATATTTCTTTCTAGTTAAACATGCTTTAGTTTCACATCAATTTTGGGGCAACACTTAGGATGATTCCAGGGATTCTTACTGCTTTCCAGCATCCCAAAGGCTTGAAAAGTTCTGTTGTTTTGTTACTGATACTGTAGATAAAATGCCAACTGAATATCCAATTTTGAAACTGAAGTAAACAAAACCATTTTTATTAATATTTAGGACAGGGTGATTCATGTTTCTGTGAAGATACTGATTTTAATGATCTGAATGAAGTCTGTAGTAATGAATACAGTTGCTGGAGGAAATAACTTGAAGAAAGTACCAAGAGACCAATTTATAAACATGCTTAAGTCCCAACTAATATTTCAATATCTCTGTATGTATTTCTTCTTAACAATGAACCATTTTAATTACACAATAAAACAGTGCTCCCAGAGTGCTACTTAATATATGACAAGCTGACATTTAATTGAATTTAAATCAAGACTATCCTTCTTTATGATATCTTTTTATACATTAATTTGTTTTACTTAAGCATCTAGAGAAAAGTAAACATATCAGATCAATGAACTCCTGCAAGGTCTCTAGAAATTATGAGAGTTAAATGCAAGTCACAGCAACATAACTGCAGTCATGGCATAGACAGGTTTGTGTATAGTTATTCTACTTTGCAAAATGATGCCTCATCTTTTGTTCAGAAAAGAAAGAACAAAAAATGTTAATATATACTTTCTTGTCTGAAAGAGCAACTACACATAAATACTTTAACTTAAGTCTCTATTTTCAGTCCAGCAGTTCACTTTCAGTTAAGGACCCTTGTCAGCTAGATTCAGTCTTTAAACACCAATCTCTCTAAACACAAATCTCTTTAAACAAAAATCTCTTCTTGACAATACTTTAGGAACTTGTCAATGACACTATGTGAATGTAACTGAAGACAAAATGTAACTTCAAAGAGACAGGATGAGTTTATGGGAGTTTACTCCTATTAGAATTAATGAATGTAGTGTGGCTACATCCCCAGGTCAGGTTTGAAGAGTTCAATCACAATGCACACCTGATGGGAAAGTGGCAACTGTACCCTCCATTCAATCAGAGAAAGGTCATGGTCTCTGTATGCTGTTAGTATTTGGACAAACAGACCTATTGAAACCTACCTCTTCACATACCAGCCATTCTGTCTTTCAGCTCTACATTCCCATTTTGGTTTGCTTTCAGTAAGCACAACCTCCTGACCCTGCCTCAATAGTTAGAGATACATTAGAGGCATAGCAGTGAATGTCAAATCTCTGGAGTAGTTTGGACAGAACAAATGAGATATGCAAAGTAACACTGAGCAAGACTGTTAATGTCTTCTAATGTCTGAATCACAAAAGAAAATATAAAATAAATAAATAATAATAGAACAAGAAAAAATACAGTTAAGTAGGAAAGGATATAAAAAATTCCTAAAGACCTATTTCAGTGAACTGGATTCAGGCTGGCTGACACTTTCTTACTTAATTCAGGATGCTACTGATCTGACTAAGAGAGAAAAACAAAGAGTAAATAGAGACAGAAAATACCAGAACTCAACCAAGAGCAGAAAACAGCTATCTCTGGAAGAGTAAAGTAAGACAGAAAATGCCTCTGAGCATCTCCAGACTGGACCAATCATCACCTGAACACGGTGAATGCAACGAGAGTTCTGGTGACAAATGGGGATCACAGGCAACTATTATTGGACATCTGATTAAATAACAGAAGAGTTCAGGTTGGAAAGGACCTCTGGAGGTCATCTTGTCCAACACCCCTGTTCAAGCAGGGCCACCTATGTCCAGACAGCAAATGACAGTAAATAACATAATAAAGAAAGGAAAGTTGGAGTACAATTTGATTTCTTTAGGCATGATTTTGAGCAACAACCTCAATATGTTATATTAATCTCCTTTTTTACTTTTTATTTGTCGGTGTGTTTGGTTTTGGTTTTTGTTTTGTTCTGTTTGTTTGTTTTTGTTTTTTGGTTTTTTTTTTAACCTCTGGAAGAGCTTACTCGTATCACACTCATAGGTACTGGGCTTTGTGCACAGAGGTCGGATTACCTGAGCAGCACCATTTACTCTCATACTTTTCATGCAAAACATCTGTACCTTTGTGAAGAAGAACATGTCATAGAACATTGGTCCTACTTTTTGCCTTTATTTGATCTTGTACATCTAAGTATAAGGAATACTAATTCTTCTTCACTGGGCCCTTCAGTAAGAGTTTAAGACTCAAAGTACAAACCAGACCAATCTAATTGAGTCTGATTCAGTATTTACACATAGAATTTTCAGCAAAAGGCAAACAGTATTCTGTATAAACAATAAAAGTACTTTGATCATCTGCATTTTCCAGGTATTGTGCTTTTGTTAAGTGCCTTTTAGCCTGAGCACTGAACATTTGGAAACAATTCTGCACCACCTTGTATCTGCCTGATCATATTGCTCAAAGTTATATCACTGCAGCTTTCAGTGCTAATAAAACTAATGAAATGTACAAAGAATTTAGGCTGCATGATTTTTCAAATAAATAGCCATGTGACAATTAATGTGACAGAAATATATGGACTGGTTTTGCTTATCTAACCTACAAGAAGCAAAAGCTGCAGCAGATGTGCTTGTGCAGCATGTCATGGGAAACAGTGCAAAAAACTTTCTTCATTAGATCCTATTAAAACCATTGCATTATTAAATTACCGATGTCTCAAAAAGGTTTACAGTAGCTGTTACTGAAAAATAATCCTTCTCTCCTATCAAAACCACTAAGAATTGAGAAATGTAAATAAAAGCTTCTGCTCTCTGATCGCACGTATTTAACCACCCTTCAAAGTTCCCTGAAATAGTGTAAAAAGATAAAGTACTCTGCACTAATACAGCAAACCACTTTAAGGAATTTGATACTGTCAGACATTTTTCAATGCCATGGCAGTTAAAGCTGTACAGCAAAATCAATGGAGCTGTAGTTGATGAAGAACCAAAGAAAAACAACAGAGGAAATCAAAATATCTCTAACTCGTGCAGGTTTTGCTTGTCTGGTATTAGTATATGCGGAGGTGGACCTGATGATCACATTTTTCACAGCTCCACTGAGGATCACTGAAAGTTACGCAGCCTGGGCATACCCATCACACGGCAACGGGTGACACGAAGTGTAAAAGTATCACTCTATTTCTTTTGCATGAAACAGAGAAGCCTGGAAGACCTGTAAGTTAAACTTGCGTTTATCACTTGTAGAGATCTGGAAAAACGTTTCTAGTGCTTCATTAAGAACATCTTGTGTGGGGTTCCTGGTGTTTTTTTACAACCTGTCTTCAGGTATAGGCAAATCCAAAGGCTTTCTCTTTTATTCAGTTAGGAAACAAACATCTTCCTGAAAACCCTTCTAGACTGTTACATTAAGGGGGTTTTTGTTTGTTTGTTTGTTTGTCTTATTTTGTTTTGTTTTGTTTTTTAAAGCCTTTGTTATTCATCTTACAGTGATCTTAAAAACCCCTGGATCTTGATTTGTGGGCCCTTTTTCTCAGGGATCTGTATCATAAGGAGTCTTCTGCAAATGGTTTTGTGTGCCTTCCACCATTTAATTGTTAGTCATGAATATGTATGTCAATGCCACCTACACATTAGTTCCATTGGTTGTATGTTTCCTTTCTTCACCCATTCTTCACGTGCTACAGTGAAGTAATATGAGACCCCTCTTCAGTTACACTTTTCTCCAACCTTTTCCCCTGCATTTCTCCGTGTCCTAATGTGGGGCTGCATGCAGTTCCTAACTTCCCACATTTACATTTCTTGTTTTCCTCCTCACTCTACTCTTTCTCATATAAAGTGAATAATTTAAGTGTCAACCCATTAACTCATACAGGCAGGAGGGAACTCTAAGAAACACACACAGAAACAGACATTGTCGTAACAGAGATCTTTAATCGGTGTCTTCAACCAGTTATTTCACCTACAGACAAAAATTCTCAAAACCATAGTTCTGCTAAACAAATGAGAGACACTACATATTTTTTTCCATTTTACTCCTTGATGTTGTGATTTCTCTCTCATGAGTAGGGTGCTATGAAATAATACCATAAGGGCTTTTACGTGTGATTTTTAACTTTAATTTTGGTATTGATCCCACTTCTGACCCAAGTTTTTCTGATACCTATAGACAGAACATACCACAGCCTCTTGAAAGTATATGTGACCACACTAGAGACTATAAGCTAGGCCCCTCAGCAGAGTTCCTCCTACTGGAAAGAAAATACATACTTCCACTTGTCCTGCCAGGTCAGCTATATCATCTTTCTGAAACAGCACAAACAGATAAACAGTTAAATCAACACAAGCTCTCTGTATTCAGTAAAGCTGCACTGACATCAGGAGTTTTGAAAACATGATTGCATTAAATAGAGTATACACTTTCTTTCGTCACAGCTTTGCTATCTTGGCAGAAGTTAACAATAGAGATCAGTTCTACTGGTGGTGGTAGACAAGCACAAGCACTCCCTGCTAGAGCTCTAACTTGCCCATGCAGCACTGGGAGCAGCTCTTCTAGCAAAGGCAGTAGAAGGGTAATTGTACTTTAGCCAATGCTAAGCCTGCTGCTTTAGTTCAAACTCACAGTCACCCATGGCCTAAGTTTAGACACTGAAAAGATAACTTGAAATGGCTCAGGCACAACCTTTTGCCCCTTCTGTGACACAAGCAGTAATTTTCAGAATTGAGGCAGGCCAGACAATGGGGAGCTGTAACATCTTTAACTCTTGCAGCAAGATTTACTGGAGCATGGGCTGTATTTCTGGCATCCTTAGTAAGAACAGATGAAATCTAAATATTTGTACCATGACATTCTGAAACACCTAAGCATGGAGGGCTGCTGAGTTGCCACTCCATCTTTTCACTTACCTCCCTAATAAGTATCAAAGGATGTGTTTGTATTTCACAAAGAGAAAGAGGTCTTGGAAATTTCAGAAATGAACTTAAAAAAATACAGTGCTGTGAAAATACTTATGTATCAGTTGAAATAAAGATTATTAATTATTGCTGTGACTCCTATACATAAAGGAACCCAAATCATTGTGTTTCAACTCAGATATAGTTTGAAAAGGTTGCTATAGGCCCCTCTGTCTCTATTCGGAATAAATTTCATAGTAAATATGTGGAACATGCATCCATGAAAATACAGAAGTATAGATAGAAATTTCAGTTCCATAAATCTTGCAGTGGAATAAAGAATTAAGATACCATAAAGCAATGATTTGTGACAAATCTAAAGAAAAGTGTGTAAGCATATGAATCCTGAAAGATCTGTCTCTTGGACTAGCCCAGGAAGTAGTTCCCCAACTAAAGAAAAGAATCATTCAATAAGAGAGGGAAGAAGAGCAACTGTTGATAGTTAACAGGGAATTCAAATTAGACCAACTCATTATTTAAATGTTTTGATTTAAAGGCAGAGCTGTTAATGAGCTACCAAGAGCTATAATTATCTGTGTGTCCAATTTCAGCAACAAAATGAAAATCCTGTCATAGATTAGAAAGGAAAAAAACGTGTAAAAAACTTACTTATCAGAATATTGACATTTGTTCAGCTGTTGGAGGGTTATCTTTTGGGGACAAGATTGTTTTCTTGTGTTGCTATTGTTAATTTACCAGCAGTGCAACAAAAGATTTTCAAGAATTAAGAGTCAGTTCCCCAGAAATAAGATACTAGGGCCAGCCCTGCTATATTGAGTCATATGTGGTTGTGAGGGCAATTTTTTACTGCTGTTTAGGGAACTAGTGGGAAAATTTCTTGTTTAGCTCCCCTGTAGATTGGATGGAATGCCAGAGAGAACCAGGGACAATTTCAATATTACAAGAGTGCACTGTGTCCCAAAAGGGATATCTAGTTACTAGCTCAAATATCTTGCTGCGTGCAAGGATGAGGAGTAAAATGTGTCTCTGGCAGGGATATAGTAGTGAAATGCTCATTAAGCTGCCTGTACTTCTTGTAAATTTGTTGTCTCTTATTGTAAGCAACCAAAATGGTACAATCTAATTGTCAGAAAGACATGATTTTGTGAGCTAATTGCAAGTAGTGCAGCTGGAGATCTATTAAAAGAGCAAATAATTGAACTAGAGCAAATAAAACAGAAGCCCAAGAGATTAAATTAACAGTTTCAGAGGTATATCTCATCATGGAACTGGTAATAGCTAATATACCATTATAAAACTGTAAATTTAGATGCCTGTGACACCAATTATTGGGTGCTGATATTATTACATTGCTGCATTCCTCTATAGTGATACTATAGCTATGCCAGTGCATTTCAACTTAGTCTTTCCCACCTCCAGTTTACTTTGTCATGCTCTGGTACCCCTAACCTGTGTCTAAAACAGCAGCAATGACACCTGTAGTGTTGGAAGCAGGACTGCATGTTAGCCCCACAAAATCTGTGCTGCTTCTCCCTCCCAAGAAAATGCAAGAACAGAGCTCCTGTAGATGTCAGAAGAGTGGCAGACAAAGAGAAGTTTGTCTGAAGGTAGAAGTGGCACTTGAAATTATAGTGAAATCCAAGCATGCTCATCATTGGATTTGCGGCAGCCCCTTCCAGGAAACAATGTTTGATCCAAGCAGAGGCTTTGCAAGATGGGTATTAATAAGGAAAGGAAAAAAGAAACCCTTGTCCTCAGCAGCAGTATTATGATATCTCTTAGATGCCTTGTCAAAAAGGTTTAATAGCATTGCAGTACAGGGGATACCATAATAAATTACTTTTTGTTAGCAACAACCAAAAAGACTCAGAGGTTTTGAACTCTCACCCGAGGCTTCCCAAAGTTAACAGACTAATATACCATTAAATCTTCCAGTCTTTTCTCCAGTGAACCTTTCTCCTTAGAGATGAACTGTTTGATACAGCTGTTCAAAAGTATATTCTCTAAGATTAGGGAAGAAGAAACAATTTCACACAAAAAGTTTGCCTAAAGTAACTAGACTTACATTGCCCATAAACCAAATTAAGTTAGACAGCATGCTTGTCTTGTAAATCAGCTGCAGAGCTGTGGTGACATTTTAAGAAATACATAGACAAAACTTCTTTTACTTTTGTAAAAAGGAAGACAGATGAAGGCAAAAGAACAAACTCAAACACACACCACAATTAGTCAGCCTGATTAAGTCTCAACATATTAGAAAAGACTGTTAAACAGACTAGTTATTCTTAGGGAAACTAACTTATAAAGCATTCATTCATTATAAGCCTGTCCACTCATTGCTCTTGAAGTTAAACCATCTGGCTGGGATGATTTTTTTTTTCCTGAAGTTAAAAGAAATGTACCTTATGCACTTTGGTTATGAAAAAGTAATTTATTACCAGGCTATTGGCCGCCTATCAAAATTATTATCAAATCTTCATCTGAGACAGATAATTGTATTGTGTGTTAGTGCAAGACCATACGGGACCCATACTGAAGAAAATGTCTTTCCTCTTCCTTGAATTATTAGGTTTGTGATAAAAAAATTGTATGAAATTCATTGTTATGGCAGTGAAATGTTGTTTCATCAAGTATTAATAATAAACATTGTGTTTATAAATAAATAAATATAAATAAAATTCATAAATAAACATTATGATAATTATAATTTTCTCTCCTTTCTAATTGGCCAAACAATTTTTCTATGGCTCCTAGTATTAAAAATACAGAGTCCTTTACTGGATTCTATATTCAAGAAAAATTCATAGGAAAGCAAAATACTTAGATCTTGATCCTGCTGAAAACCTAGGACATCTACTGACTTTAATATAATCAACAAAGTTTAGAAATTAATACAAAACCAAGCATGGGATTCTTATGCTTGCTCTGAACTCTTTATGGCAGGTGAAAGAGCCAATGCTTAGCAAAACATCTAAAATACAGTAAAGTGCAAAAAAGAACCTCATAAGCATCCTCCTGCAAATCTATATACATTCAAAAGACAGTTCTTAATACAGGGTATTTTTTAGTCTTCAGTTGTGGTGCAGTCCTGCTCCTTTGGAATTACTTCTGTTTCTTGCAAACTCTTTGCATGCTCTGGATCTAGCAGTATAGCTGGGAATGTCTCACTATATTAGAGATTCTCAGTGGACATATGAGTGGATAGGCCGGTGAGTAGTGCTGGGTTCTCCCCAATCCCTGAAGCATGTTTTGCTTGCTAATGGGAAGGACTATAGACAGCAAAACTTCTCTTAAGTTACAAATTCCAGACAGGCTTTTTCAGAAAACTTCACGCTAGATCAAATTGGATTTTTCATCAGCAAATTCAACATTGACATGAAAGTGATAAATAGAGCTGGTCAGACATAAAAAAAATGCTGTTTCACTGAAGCTGAAACATTCTGACACATCAGTTTTGATAATGGTTTTGTCAGAAGGAACAGAAAAGATTAATCATTGCATTCTCAAGCACGGGTGCAATAACCTCATTTGAGGAGTCCTACAGAGATCTAGCACTGTGTTCCCTCTATGACTGATTAAGAGTAATCTGAAATGAGAAACTGCTCAACAGGAAATGAACTACTGTATCAGAATCCTCTATACATTATTGTAAGTGGAAAACTGTGCCCCAGGAAGTCTCCATTGACAAAAGATTTCTTTAGATATAGATATAGATATAGATATAGATATAGATATAGATATAGATATAGATATAGATATAGATATAGATATAGATTTTTTTTTTTACAGTTATTGTTTTTTTCTTACATTTGTATGAAACCTGACACAATTGGCCCCCCATACCATCTGAAGCGCCAAAACACTTCTATGCATGGAAGTTTAACAATAGCACTTCACTCGTAGACTATTTATTTCTCAGTTATTTGTGAAGCTATGGTAATACATTCAAACATCTCTGGTACACCAGCTGAGCAACAGAACCACTAGCTGAATTAATCAATTTTTCTCCAAGTGCAAAAGGGCAGGATTTCTTCTGAAAACCGGAAATTGCCAACACTGTTTACAAACCACAGACTTTTTCCTTTTTTTCCTTTTTTTTTTTTTTTTAAATACATATAGCCTTCAACATAAAATCACTGAAAAGCACTGAGAAGCTGAAGCTTGTGCTGTTTTTTAAAAGATGTGGCTAGAATTGGGGCTCACATTATCTTCTTTGAGCTGCCTAAAAAACATGCATCTTGTCATTGGTCTAGACTTCTCTAATGTCAGTGAAAGCAGTTTGTTACATCCAAAAGATAATTTCACCCATTCTAAGACAATGATGATGCGTCAGACATTTTTTATTTGCCATACTTATCTCTGTTGCTGTTACCTGTATTGGAAGCCTAAACAATTAATGCAAACTAGATACTGAACTTTTATACACCTGAAAATTGATAAGAGGAGCTCTATTGTCTCATTCTGATTGCATTGCCTAATTTTAGAGGAAATAATCTTTATGGGATGTTAATCTAATTTCCAGTTGTGTATTTCTAACTTGCTCACTACAAATGTATCTACATGAAAAGAGCAGTTCAAACAATGACTACTTCTGAATCAAAGCTCCTGCTAATTGCCATTTACTAGGCTTTGGTTCACTCTAGGGATAGCTTTAAGCCAGAAAGTGTTTGAGGAGTGCATGTAATGCCACTTAATGGAACCAGCCTAGAACTAGTTTGAAGCTTGAAAAAATAAAATCAAACAAAGAAAGTATTTGAAATGTGTATAGCATGCATGTCAGATCCTCAGCATCAGACTTTGCACTTTGTAGTAGACAACTACAACATGGGCATCAGTTTCTCAGCATCATAATTTGTGCTACGAATCTGCTTCTGCTTGTCTAAACTGTTTGCTACTGTAATCATAGTCAGAGAGTTGCAGGACGCAAAAAAAGCTCTTCTCATTTCCAGATCATGTTTGTGCCTTGCTTGCACCCTGGTACTTATAAAGAAGAAATTTTAGCATATAATTTAGAAGGATGATATAACGTTGTCTGAGTTGGTCACAGAATATGTGGAGTATCCCCCCATCAGCCAAAAGCTCAGGTGTTGTTGTAGCACACATCTGTCATTTAGTTTAGACACAGGTGTAGTCTTTGTGGGCTGTTTTTCACACCATCACTTCCACAAATAAGTGATACAAACCATACATTACAAAACAATCTGTTTGATTTACAGAAACAAAAATAGATGGAGTCATATGAAATACTCACTTGCATACAAAATGAGATTTCCATAGGGTTGTTCACAGAAAATTAAATGCATGCAAATTGTGAACGTAATTTCAATGTATGGTCATGTCCATAGCACATATTTCCCACTTGCCTCATTCTAGAACACAGTGTAGCATTTTCAGTTTCTGGTACACTTTGATGCTCTTGCTCACAGAGTGTCTAATTGAGAGAGATGAGGAGCACCACATGATAGAGCAGTCGCAGCTGCTACTGATTCCTCTACGAAAGGCTGTGGCCCAGCTACTTGGAGGAGAAAGCTCACACACTGCACTGTGACAAGTTTCAACAGGAGTGTCAGAGATTTGCTGTGTAACTTTATAATGCCGTCACTTGCCTCACACTGAGAGGAAACTGCATGCAAAGTTAATTCAGGCTGAACACAACACATTAGAAGTGATAATGTTAAATTACCTTCCTCTAAGTCTAGTCTCAGGCCATGGTACCAAAAAGTAGTATTTCTTGCTTAATAGCTTATAATCCATATATTTTTACCAATAACCATTATTCCAATCATAATTGTCTCCCACTTCCAGTTTTAAACTGGAGTGACAAAACAAGTCAGCTTCTATGCATTTTACCAATTGTAACATGAGGACAACTTGAATTAAAAAAAAAAAAAATTGTTTAGAACAGATACAAATTTCTCCTTTTTCCATCAATCAAATACAACACAGCAGATTCTCTGCATGAATGATACAACAAAATTAAGCAGGTCTGACTGATTTTTTTTAATCAAGGAAAAAGAGAAGTAAACCAAACCAGCTTTGAAGTATTCTACCTCATCTATTATTTTACAGGTTAAACATTTATTACATTTATTACATTTACAAATGATTTACTGCATAATTTTTCCCTGAGGTGTTCACAAATTTGATGTCATTATAAAAGATTAATGTGTGTTTAAGCAAACTGGAATAACCTAATTTAATTACTTAGGACTATTCTTAAATAATGTTTTACTAACTGCTCAGCAATTAGATGCATTGCCTCAAGAAAGATAAACTAACGTGGTGTTGTGGTTCTCTTTTGACAAGAAGACATTTATTTTCATTCCCTTGTCATTTGGTTATAAAAGCTTCAGGTGTAAATTGTAGTTAGTCTGAACAAGATTTAGGGAAGGTGGGCTGTGAAACACAGGTGTATAGATGATGCGAAGAATTACTGAAATGAGAGGACAGACTACTGAGACTCTGTATGGGCTGGTGGAAAAGATGGCAAATTAATATGCACGTGGTCAGACGCTGAAATCCTATCAGGACACTGTGGGGGTCAGCAGCTTCCTGGGGCTGGGAGCATTAGTGGCTTCCCTGGCTGGGTGATGGCAGGATCTCACAGCCAGGACCCGTCCTACCCCCCAGTCCAGAGCTGGGGGCACAGGGGCAGCCCCAGCCCTGGGCGTTGGGGACATCCCTGGGGACTGCAACAAGCCAAGGCCAGGCCAGGACATGGGCCCAGCTTTAGGCTGGGCAGGGCTACGGGGAGCTGGAGATTGGCCCTGCTGCAGTGTTGCTGGGGCAGGGGCTGAGGGCCCCAGGGCTGACATGGCATCCTGGGCAGTGTCCAGTGAGCTGTGGGCATTGGGCAAGGACAGTCATAGCTGTTGATACCTTCAGAGCCAAGACACAGAATTCAGGGACAAACTTCAATAATACGATGAAAAGCCTTGCTCTTAATACGATGATGGATAAAACCAATTATCAGTATATTTCAACTTAGTTCTAAGATTGAACAAATCTGTAGCTGTGGCCATAAATACTTTGTATAAATACCAAAAACCAAGGGTGCTGGTCTGTTTTGCTGCCAAACAAGGGCTCCTCAGAAGGCAAAATGGAAACTCAGGTCCTGATAATTACTATATTCCTTTTGAATTGTCCTAGCTACTGTGGCTATAGGGACCAAGCCAAATATATGCCAGCAGCATTGCCTTGAGCTATCACCCTCAATTTACTTCCCTGCTTACTGACCCACAGGAAAAACTTTGTGTACTGTGGCCAGCATTTAGCCTATACATTGCACCTGCCTTCTTTGCTGCATAACACTGTCTTGGTTACACCTGTAAGAATTTTGGATGCAAAAAGTGACATTTTTCTCAGCTAACTTCACACATGTACAATGTAGATGGAAAAGGTCAGCATAGCAGTCCTTTTATAGACAGCAGAAAGAATATGTGTCAAGAGGATATGTTACATATTTGTTAAACTGTTCTGGTCATTAAGCAGCCTGTGTTTTGGACCAAAATCTACACCATGAAAAGGACTAGATAAATATTTCATTAAAATAACATTTTTCCAATGGAAAGGACATTTTGCTGCATTTTGCTCAAGATACTGAATTACTGCTTTATCGCCTACTCAAAGAGCACAAATTATTAGATCTATTCATCCATCAATGAATGTACTTTAATACAATGCTACTAATAGTTTTCTCTGTGTGAAGCAGTTTCAATATACTTTCCAATGAAAAACAAAATCAAGCTCCATTTAATATCTCCATTAGATTTTTTTTGCCACATCTATTTGTTTATATCTGGAAATTTTACATCGTATATGTTCAAATATTTTTCAAGTCTTGTGTAGAGAACTTTCTGTTCCATCTGAACTCTACGGTGAATGTATTATTGTATTATTGATTTCACTTGCACGAAACCTTACCTATTGTTTATCCAGGAAGTACTTTATATATATATATATACATATATATATATATATATATATATATATATATATTTATCAGGGCATTATTTGCAGTTCAGAGAAGGTGTAGCATTCTATTTTAGTTTAATAAAAAGTTGAGGAGTTTGTCAAATCCATATGGTGCAGACAATCTAAATTCTTAACAGTATCAGAATTATGAGAATACTAAAGTGACTAGGAATGGAATCAACCATTTTCCAAGGCACCTGATATATTTCTCAGGCAAAAAAAGGGTTAAGACAATCAGGAAGTGATGTTAACCAATTATTATGTTCTGGGACAGAAACAACTGGAGAAGCTGTTTTTGTTGTTTTGTTTGGTTTTTTTTTAAGTCATACAGTACAATCATATAATTAAAGTACATGTGAAAATCTGATCCATGTATTCAGATTTCTTTGCTGGTTTATTCTCAGTTTCCACATCTAATTTATTGCATGCCTCTGTTATGAAAATTTTAATACACAGGGTGTATCAAAGCTTACTCTCATCAGCTAGTCTTTCAAGTATTCAGCATCCAAAAAGACAAAGCTGTACTCCACTGATCTGACACATGCTGAAAAGTCCAGGTGAGCAAGAGTAGTGAAGAATTGTTGACAGAAGATATTATGTGAAAAATGCAGGGAGACCATTTAATTGGCAAGAACTCAAAATATATCCATTTTATCTGTATATTTTCAAGATACTCATGATAACCCCTTTCTTTGGCATGCCCTTCTACTCCAGCCAAATTGTGGAAAGAGTCCTGTGAGAAGAAAAAAGCCCTATCAATACTTTTACCAGAAATAACTTCCTGTAGCTTTCAATCTCCTAATTCAAGGGAAATATACCAATGTACTTCCAGAGCAGTGTTAGCTACTTTAACCTCTAAATATTCTGTCTCACTTTGTAAGGGTAAGGAAGGAGGGACTACCAAAACTACAGAAAAAAATGCTCTGTGGTACAGATACGGAAATGATATCAACTTAGGACTTAGCTTGAGGATTTCCTTTGAATAATTTATCCAGAGTCTTTGGGGGGCTTTTGAAGGAAGTGGGCGGTGTTGTTTATTTGTTCAGTTTTTATCTAGAAATACTGATGACATTGTAAAAGGTCCAATTCCTCCTGTAAGAGTTGCAGTATATTTCTTTTAAAAATGCATCTTTCATTTCTACTTTCTCTAATAATAAGAAAAGACAAAAATTCCTCTGTTTGTCTGATTTTCTTCATCAACAGAAGTGTGGAGTTTTGTAATAAATGTGCAATGGACAGTTCTTACTGTTCCAGAAACACCTACAGGAATATTAACACTGAAGATGCATGCTTATAATGTGAAGCAGCAATTTCTTTAAAAGACATGGAAACACTTTTTATTCAAACAGTACACATTTGGTATATTCAGATGTCACAGAGGCACCCCAAAGTCAGTTTTAGACAGACAATAAATTCCAAACCAGACTTTATTCTAGCTGGAAAAGTGTAGCAAATAAACCGAGAAACAGGGTTTATATAATTATTTAACACTCCAGCAACATAAAATACAGGTTCGAATATCAGTTGAGGAGATTATTGGGGTATGACCACGTAAGAATAATGAGTATCCACAATGAGCACTCATACACTTACAGGAAACAATACTAGAGGCCTTTCACTCCAAGGTACCCACAAGAAATAATCATGGTTTAGGCAAGGAATCATGCAAGGATATAGCCGGTAAATCACCACTCACCGCAGGAGGAGGTGAGATGCTCTCAATCCCAGGATAGTTTCCCGTACGGTGTCCCAGTTTAAGGGGAGGGCTCTAGTTCACAGATCCGCTGCTCTGAGAAGGCCACTCAAAGGGGGATCTTCGGCAGGGACCTTATGTTATAGCTTGGTCAGAATCCAGAAACTTCTCAGCTACTGTGGGCACCTTCTTTGTTGAGGACCCTGTCAATCGACTGAGGGTCCCATGCCTCTTGCCCCCCAGCTGGTGGAGGTGAAGTCACCCTGCCCCGGTAGGGAGGGATGTCACTGTCAGCAACTTGGCACAATCCTAGATGTGTACATTGGGACAGGCATAGTGGGGCACAAAAGGTGATAAGGAGCCATCAACTGCCCTATTAAAAGCTCTGGATCTCAGGGGAATGTGCAACTGCCACATCAGATAATAAACAGGTCCAACCTTGTTCACTGTTTTATGCTGGTAGTACTTGCTTTCAGTTAGGAACAGTGAGAAAAGCTCAGTCCCAAAGAATTAGAAGTCAAAACAGTCACATTTAATCAAAATACAGGAACTCAGTATCTGGAGCAACAGTACACCCCTGATCATACTGCAAGACTCAGTTTAGAGGGCAACACTGGTAAGTGCAGCAAAGAAATAAAAGATTCACCTGAGATTAACCAGCATTTATTTAGCCAGGGAGAGATGACTGAGAAACACTTTGCAACTTTTGATGATGCTGAATTGTCACTGTGATGAAATGGATGTTAGTAAGATCTAAAAAATATGGAATTTGTAAAGTGTTTTAGCATCCTGTGTTAGTTGCAAGGAACAAATGGATATTCAAAGAAACTGAAGTTTTGTCAGAGCTGCACTTGCTATGTGATTCTGAATCTCTGAGTTCCTGTGAAGTAGCTGGCATATATTCATAGGAAAATGTGTTGGAAATCTTGTATTTGGCAGAGGAATTGTATCTACTTGTTCTACTTCAAGAGGCTTAGGCACAGATTATGAAATGGGTCAGAGAGATCCATTAATGGGGGTAGAAGAGATGCATCCAGGGATTTAGCCTAGAACACAGAGTTTGTACCTGTATGCTCCAGTACCCAAAGGGTGTATGAAAAAAACACTAAAAACTAACCTGTCTGTTCACTGTTATTTAAGGTTGCGTATTTCTCTGCACTCATCTTGTCTTAAAATTTCTGAATATTTCTTAAATATTTCTGATTGAAAATAGTCATGCTTTACTCAGAAAAATGTTTTATTTAGAAAAAAATCATTCCTCCACATTGTGAGAGCTTCACAGAAGACACTCTTGGTTACATAGTATTTGTATGTCAGAAAGCTTTATTTTTATTTTTACTGTCTTATTTTTTGTAGTATCTTCCTCCCACATTTTGTTATTGCTCTTGTTTTGACATGGTTTAAGTTGGCATTATCTAGTAATACCTTGAGCTAGGAGCAGGCTACATTTTTTTATCAGAGAAGTATATAAAAATAGTTCTCCAAGTATATGTTGTAAAACTTATGAACAGAAATTAATATGTTATGACACTTTGGAGGCATACATTCCTACCAAACATTTTACATTAAGGTAAATATTTTGTGATAATTGTAACCGTTAATGGCCCAGTCAGAACAAGTATGCACAAAGCAAACACTACTGCTCGCCAGACACCATATCTTCAGCATAGGTTTTATTACTTAGTATTGTGATGGGCTGATCCTGACTGGACACCAGATGCCCACCAAGCTGCTCTGTCACTCCTCCTCCTCAGCTGGACAGGGGAGAGAAAATATAGCAAAAGATTTGTGGGTTGAGACAAGGACAAGGAGAGATCGTTCACCAATACCCATCACAGGCAAAGGAAACTCGACTTCAGCAAAATTAATTTATTACCAATCAAAATGCAAGTAGACTAATAAGAAATAAAATCCAAATGTTAAAACACCTACCCCCACCCCTCCCTTCTTCCTGGGCTCAACTTCGCTCCCAATTTTCTTGACTTTCTCCCCACGAGTGGAGCTGGGGTATGGGGAATGGGGGTTGCCGTCAGTTCCTCACATATATCTCTGTTGCTCCTTCCTCCTCATGTTCTTCCCCTGCTCCAGTGTGGGGTCTTTCTCACAAGAGACAATCCTCCATAAACTTCTCCGACATGGTTTCTTCCCATGGGCTGAAGTTCTTCACAAACTGCTCCAGCACGAGTACCCCACAAGGCTACAAGTCCTGCTAGCAAACCTGCTCCAGTGTGAGCTCCTCTCTCCATGGGGTCACAGGTCCTGCCAGAAGCCTGCTCCAGCGTGGTCTTCCCAGGGGGTCACAGCCTCCTCAAGGCATCCACCTGCTCCACCGTAGACCTTCATTGGCTGCAGGGGGACAGTCAGCCTCACCACGGTCTGTGTCATGAGCTGCAGGGGAATCTCTGCTGCAGTGCCTGGAGCACCTCCTGCCCCTCCTTTGCCACTTCCCTGGATGTCTTCATAGTTGTTTCTCTCACATATTCTCACTCCTTTCTCTGTCTACTTTTTTTCTGTTGTACAGGGGTTTTTCTCCCTTTCTTACTTATGTTATCCCAGAGGTGCTACCACCATTGCTGATGGGCTTGACCTTGGTCAGCAGTGGGTCTGCTGGAGCCATCTGGCATTGGCTCTATCAGACACAGGGAAAATATCTAGCAGGTCCTCACAGAAAACATCCCTATAGCCCCCCCCCACTACCAAAACCTTGCCATGCAAACCCAATACAAGTATCTTGATCCAGCTGATTTTCAAACTCATGGATTAAAAATTCCTGATTATATTTATATGCAGGAGGCTAAGGAGGGTACAGGCTCAAAAAGAAGACCTGTACCTAACATCATCATCCATTCAAGAACACCTCAGACCTGCCATGCCATGCTGATCCTTAAGTACTGGCTCAAAGAAAATGTCTTCCTTGAATAGCCAGTAAAATATGGTATCTAGTAAATTCTTCTGTGAAGCCTTGTAGCTGAGATGACTTTTCAATCAATGAACTGAATAGAGAAGAGATAATACATTTGAAACTGTACCGACTGCAGGTGCCCAAGTGCCGGCAGCAGCCCCGGGGCTGCCGGGGTGGCCCCTGTGAGGTTCTGGCCCGTGCCGGCCACAGCCGGTTCCAGCGGCTCCAGCGGCCCCAGCGCAGGGCACAGCTGAGCCCCTCAGCCACGGGCGGGCACCTCGGGGAAAGCCTGGGCATGAAAGGGCAAAACATTGCCCAGAAGCCAGGGATGACGCAAATCGTGTGAGAGACAGCCCTGCCAGCCCCGAGGGGAGAGCTGGAGGAAGGGAGGAGCTGCTCCCGGCTCCCCCGCAGAGATTCCCCTGCGGCCCCGGGAGAGACCCGCTGGGGCAGGTGTTTCCATGCAACCCCTGGGAAGGGCCCAGGCTGGAGCAGGGAAAAGTGCCTGCCCTTTGAAGATGGGGATTGAGCGAGTGGCTGGTTGGGTGTCTGGCAGCCAGCCAAAGCCAACCCACCACAGAAACTAAAACAAAGTAGCCAAATTGAAATAAAGTTACAATATTTCCCTAAACTCTGTACCAGGTTCAAAGTCGACTGTGTAATATCTAACCAATATAATGTTTTCTACTGAAAGAGGCTTTATCCTGTAAAACTCAGGAGTAACTCCTCTCTAGCATGAAGCACCATTTCAGATTCAATTCATAAATACCAAGTATCAGTTTTGCACATGCTGGTAAATATAACCAGGTAATCCGGTATGACTCATAGCCATCAGACTTGCCAGCATATGATGGAAATCTTCAAATTCTGCAGTAGAAATCACAATATGCCAGGTGTGAGAGAAGAAACCTTTCTTTCAAAAATCATAACAAAGCAAGAGCCTGACATGCTGTGCTTGAATTATATTAAACCCTTTAGTGCAGGTTTAAAGAATTTTTTTGAACAGAATTATAGCTACTTTTATCTGTTTTACAAGCATTAACAATTGTATTTCTACCATGTATTGGGTTCCACTACCAGGAGCAGTTCAAATGTGTTTTTTATCTCAGTAGCTTCTTACATTACCTCATGTGTAATTTCTGTGGTCTGGTTTATTCTGTTGATTCAAAGCAGTTTAAGGCACCCAGGTTTTACACAGAAAGTCCTAAGAGAAGGCTCAGTATTGTTAGCATACACAGTGAAGCCCTCACAGAAGTTTATTAATTTTAGTTTAAGGTAGAGCCTGGGGTTTCACAGGAATGCTTTTTAGTTTAATGAACTGAGGTTAATATCTTAAATATCCTGGTGAGGTTTGGTGTGCTCTGATTTCAGGTTCGCACATATCTATGAGGTAGTCAGATAGACTGAAGTCAATGTAAACAGTCAAACTTCTAGGGACAAGCCTTACTTTCTAAATAAATCCCTCTGATTAAGTCCAGTAAAGGCATCTCATGTATATTATGAAGGTCGTCCTGGTGTGCTGTAATGCTTTTTTGCAGGTGAAAGTGCCTCTTACATGAGTACTTTCAAAAGGTGGTTGTTAGACCACTAATAGATGGTGATTTCTCCTGGAGAACTATCAGCTCTACTTGTGATGTTCTCTGAAGTGAATTATTACATGCCCCTCATGTTATCTACCACCACTGACTTTGCATCCTATTAGTTTTCCTAATATACTTACCACCTTTTTTTTTTTTCTTTTTTTTTTTTTTTTTTCACTGACATGTTCCTTGTGCAGGTGATACACTGAGGAGCATCCTTTCAAAACTCCAGTGAGGAGCAGTGCAGTGAAAGTATTTACCTGCAGTTACTTACTGCAGTCCAACTGGCAAGTATCTTGAGTGTCTAATACACTTCATGAATTTAGAGCTAAGACAGTCTAAGTGATGCTATCCTGTGGTATTGGTACTGTACTATTTCAAAAGTACAGTTCTGTTATTTTTCCCCTGGGCTAACATGCATTTTTACTGATGTTTCTCTTTTCTGCTGTATTTATTGAGGAAGCTCTTTTCACTGCTCATCAATCAAATTATTAGTCAATTTATTAAACTTCCCCGTGTTCCTCATGTTAAGAATCGTAGTTAACAGCAGCATTCATACTCCTGGCATGATTTTCTCTTATTAGGTTGCTTTTACAATGTCCTGACAGATTTTCTGTGTCTTCAGGAACATCTGGATATCTCTTTTGAATGTTGTTTGCTGTAAAATGTACTTTTATGACACCAACTGACATTATTTTTTTTTCCACAAAATCTAAGGATTCTGAGGATTTCAGACTCACTATTAGTTTCAGGTAGAAATTTTTATATCTTCTTGTCCCTACACTGAATATGGTGTTTCCTCTGTGCGTCAGAACAGTTGGTCTTTCTACTTTTCTCAGCTCACTCATGAAGGTAGCATTGCTTCAGTGCCGTGAGCAGGATTTACCTTGTTTATTCATACTACGCCATCATTTTATGTATTAATAGTTCTTCTGTGCTCATATCTGTTACTTACTGCTCTATTTGTTACTTATGTAGCCAAAATGAAAACTGTGTGTTAAACTCACCTTTTAAAGTGTTTTTGAGATTCTGGCATTGTAAATCTCTTTCTGTGGGGGAAGAAAGAAGGGAAGGTACAGCACATCTATCCAGACTTATCAATCATGTCTTCTAGTTCTAAAATTTAGGGGGTAGGTAAATATTTTTGTTATTTTACTGTATCGTTTTCCTGTAGCATTTTTCTTCATGTCTTTCAGATGTCATCTTTTAAAATTCCTGTGCTGTAAAAGTAGTTTTTAATATCAGCAGTAACTGGTTACCCTTCATCGTTTGCCTCGGTGGGTTTCAGGTTTCTCTCAAAACTCAAGCCATTATTTCAAATGCAAACAGTCATTTGCTTTACTATAGCCTCTACCACTGCCCCCCCACCCCCCTTTTTTGTTTTTTCTTTCTTTTTGGAAACAGCTTATTCCTCAGAAAAAGAAAAAATACACCACAAATGCCTTGAACAGCACAGCTATACTTTTCCTTTCTACTTAAATAAGCTTGCCACTTTTACTTATATCCTAATCTTTTGTCACTGTGTATATTAGAAAATTAATGACTTTGTAGGTTGCAGATCATTTATGTAGCTTAAGTCCTGCAAAGTTTCAACCCCAGTAGTTTCTTTTGCCTATTCGAAGTTTTACAGATTTGCACATTGATTTCAAAGTGCATGAAGTCATCTTCCTGCAGTCACGTATGAAGGAAACCAAGTTAGAATTTTAGGGTTAGAATTTGCTTACAGTCAACTACTTCTCATGGATGAGGATAAGACATTTCAGGGTAAATCCTCTCTGATATCCTTTGCTATTTTAGAGGGAAGACTCAGTCCTACTTTAAATATGGTGGAAGGACTACACGATTATTCATTCTAGCAAGGTTCTGGTGGAGAGATTTGGTCCCTGAGGCATGTTAGTAGAGCCTGTAGGCTCCAAAGGAACACAGGCAAGTATTATGATATAGTTTGTTTGTGGTTTGGTTTGTTTTTTCCAACTGTTCCATTTCACTGCTTTTGTTATTTTATTTGAAATTTTGTGTTTATCTACTGAATTGTTCTGTAAATAGAGCTGTATATAATCCAAACTCCTTTGAATTTCATCTATACTTGAATCTAACCACTAGATATGAACCCAACTCTTTCTTATTTTCTCTTAGTTCCTATATTCTTTTGCTGTCTTTCATCAAAGCTGTGGCTCTAGTTTGGATGTAGCCAAAGTCTACTAAAATCAGGCACAGGAGAAATCCTAGATAGCAACCTACAATTAGTCTATGTACTTAGTAGTGCATGACTTCAAGTTGTCTTTTTGGACATGTTTAGTTTGTCTCCAAATGTAGCAGTTTAACTTTTGATTACTCAATGTGTTAGGTGTTCTTCCTCCCCAGAAGTAGCCTGGTATGCCTTTCATCCTATCTCACAACACACTAAAAACAACCCCTTAGGTAAAGCCTTAGACTACTTTTCTGAACAGCACTGATTTCTAATACAGTTGTTACTTGGCCATCACTCTGTTTTCAGCGATTCATCCTTCCACTGATAAGCTCTTTAATTTCCTTTCAAGCATTCAGGAATAGAGTAACTGAGAGACTCCCCTCCTGGTTCCTTCCCTATTTGCCCCTAACTACAGATCTGATTCTTTATGCTGAGTAGTTCCTCGTACTCTGCACTGGTTGTTAATCTCTTGATTGTCTCCCAGGTCTGCCACCCATTATCTCCATTCACTCTTTTAGAACTTAACTTCAGCTAACATCAAAATCTTCTTCAGTAATGACTGTCAGTGTCTCACTGCAAATAACTTCCCAAAGCTCTTGACTTCTCAGACTAGATCATGTGTACATGTCTCTAATGAATTTAATTCTAATTTGAAATATTGCCAAGATGATACGGCACATTTCTGTGAGATATTGTGGCCACAAGCCATTATTTCAACTGCAAACAGTCATTTGCTTTACTATAGCCTTTAATTAGTATGCAATTAACCTGGATCTGTCATCACTACATAGCTATTATTATTAATAATTCCAAGCTAGCCAAGGCAGCTGGGTTTCTCTTGTGCTTCCTCAAATAGCACTAACAGTAGATTTCTGAGCACTTCAAAAAGCCAGACTGTGCCCAGATTGTTAATGTTCTCTGACCTTTGGGGAAGCCTAATTAGAATAGTTGGAGAATTTCAAATGGAAAGAAAGAGGGTAGCAATTTATAATTAGGTGTAAACACTTGGCTCCAGAAAGAGTTCAAAGGGAGTTATAGACTCCCTTGGTGGTTTACTGTGCTGTTGTGGTTTAACCCCAGCCAGCAACTAAGCACCACACAGCCATTTGCTACCCTTGCCCACAGTGGGATGGGAGAGAAAATGGAAAAAAAGAGGGAAAGTTAAACTCCTAGGTTGAGATAAAGACAGTTTAACAAGGCAGCAAAGGAAGAGAAAATAATAATAACAATGTTAAAAAAAATATACAAAATGAGAGATGTGCAATGCTTGCTCACCACCTCATAACTGATGTTCAGCCTGTCCCCAAGCAGCAGTTCCCCAGGCAGCCTCCCCCAAAATATATACTGAGCATGTGATATGGAATATCCCTTTGGCCAGTTTGGGTTTGCTGTCCTGGTTGTACTCCCTCCAAGCTTCTTGTGCATGTGGAATGTCATGAGAGGCTGAAAAGTCCTTGACTACTTAACAACAATTAAAACATTGGTGTATTATCAACATTATTATCATTCTAAGTCCAAAACACAACACTACACCAGCTACTTGAAGAAAATTAACTATCCCAGCCAAAACCAGGACACGTGCACTTAACCAAAATGTTCTGTACATTAAAGATAAACCTGTTATAATATGTAAGAAAAAAATGGGAATCACAACCATGAAAAGGCATCTTAACATTAGATTCCCTGTTGTGCCAAGGATCACCCTTTCTTTGCTTCTTTTCTCATGAAGTACTTTGGTTTCAGAGTTCAGAAGCTAGAGGGAATCGAATGTGCTTTGGTTCCCTCTTGGATTCATGTCTTGTCTGGGGAAAGGAGTTAGGAAAGTTGTTGTTTGGCTCTGTACATAAATGATCTCAGTAAGATCTAAGCAGTGTATAATTACACAGAGTACCAAATCTGTATCTTGATCCAGATGTAGATCTTAATCTGAAATTATCATTGTGGAAAGAACAAACAGTCCCTACCTCTCTAGATATGTTTAACAGAGAATGATGATTCATTGACTATTTGAAATAATTTTCTTACACAGTAGGCAATTACAGAACAAGGAAGTAGATATAATATGTGTCATGGTTTAAGGCAAGGAGGCAATAAACCATGGCAGACACTCCCTGTTATCCCCTCACTTCCCGCCATCCCTTTCATTTAAATCGGATAAATGATAGGAAAGATAAGGGAAAAGGAAGAGAGACTTAGACTTCAAGTTGGAGAGTTTTAAAGGGTTTTACTAATGCTATTAATGAATAGAGTATATATACAAAATATACAAAACCAATCTTGAGTGCTCAATGTGGAGTTGGCATCACTCTAGCAGTAGTGGAGCTGGGTGTGCGGAGCTGGTGGCTCCAGCAGCTACAGCTCAGGCTCCCGGAAGTCATGGGCGGGACTTCACAGCAAACCGAAAACTGTTTGCAGGGGTGCATGGCCTGAGGTCTGCAGATCACAGGCAGACAGGCAGGGTCCTCTCTAGATGCCGGCCATGGTCGAAGAGAGCTTGACCCTCATGATCACCCTCTTATATAGGGGGTATGATGATTATGGGATGGAATACTTCAGTTGGTCAGTTCCAGTCACCTGTTCCATCCACCCCTCCTCAAACACCCCCCTCTCACAATGGAATGTGGAAAACTTATCAGTCTTTCTTAGCTGCCATAGTAATAAATCTAAACACGAGCTTCTTCAGCATTCCGTTGGTCTTCTTATCAGCACCAAGTACAGCATCGTAGGAAAAATATGCAGGCTAAAACTCAGAAAAGTACAGCCACCTAGAAGAACTGAGCTGAAAGAAAAATCACTAAAAGAGAACTGGTCTTGTTTTTAACAAAACCAGGACAATATGGAACTGAGAGGAAAGAGAGTAGGGGGAAAATAACAGTTCTAACCCTATCATTCACATCTACAGGGAAGGATGTGTGGCTCAGGCCTTTTGCTTTAATTTTCAATTAATAAAAAGTAGGTTGAGATGGTGCGAACATGACAAGACTATGAGCACAGCAGTGCGCAGTGATACTTTGACTTAGCTTTTGCTGTTAGCTCCTGAGCTGGAGGCATTAAAGCCATGTTAGGCTCATGCTCTACCTACACTTTCTAGTCCTTCTCAGAGGCAGGCCCAGTTGATCCAGTTTTAGCCTCAGTCCTTAGAGAGTCCTACATCTGCACTGCAACACATCATGGATTTGTGTCGTCTCTCCAGCAGCCATTTCATCTGTCCTTGATATAGCATTGCGTGAGTGAGAAGACACGCTGAGCTGTCATTAGTTACCCTTTCCAGCACATCTTTTTTTTTTTTTTTTTTTTTTTGCTTTTCAGTCAGTTAGCAGAGGTCGTTTCATTAGAGATGTTTTTCCTCCTTTGTGTAGTCTCCAGTTTAGGACTAAGAAGAACAAAAGATGAAAATCAGTGTGAGTTCAGCAATGTAACAGTGGCTCCCCTCCCCACACTTTGAAGCATGGATACATCCAAGCTGTTCTAGGTTAAGACAGTAAGTGAGAAAAGCAAGTTTTCCAAGTGAACTAGGACTGGTCTGATTTTAAACCAAACATTTCAGTGCATCAATACATAATAATCCTCAAGTTTTAATGAAATAAAAACAGTGAGAAGCAATGACTAATCTTTAAAACAGCTATTTCCACCATAGAAGCAATGGTGCTATGGAGATGGGATATTGTGGAGGGTTAAGATTGCGGGGTGACAATAAAACCCTGGCAGATGTATTGTTAACCCCCTCTCCCCCCCACTTCCCCCTTTTTGCCCCTCCCTCTCCCCCCCTTCCCACTCAGGACAGGCGATCTGGAGGGAAAGAAGGACAGAGAGAAGAGAGTTGGAAAAATTAACAATGTTTTACTAATGCTACTAATAAGAATAGAGAAAATAATACAAAATATACAAAACCAATCTTGAAAGTCTCAGCAACTGCAGAGCCGGCAACCAAGGTCCTGGATTAGACTCTGCAGCCAACCGGAGCTGGATTCAGTCTCTCACTAGGCCTCAGTTCGCAGGGATGACTAGCAAGGTCCTCTCCTAATGTCGGCCATGAGGAAAAAGGGAAAAGGGACGAGATCCTCGTGATCTCCCACTTTTATATGAAGTATTCACGTGAATGGAATGTTATACACAGTTGGTCAGTTTTTTGGTCACTTGTTTCTCATCGCCCCTCTCGCGAGATGTCCATCTGTGCTTATCAATAAGTTTGCATTCCATTGCTAGGTTTACCAAAACATGTGTCTGGTTCTCCAGGAAAATGCAGTTAATATGAAGGCTTTAGCTGACAGGCAAATTCACTAAAAGAGAAACTTGTTTTTAGCGAAACCAGGACAGATATGTATCTAATCTCTTAATTACACCTTGAAGTAATTGTTTAGATACTGTATTGTTTTATTAAAAAATGCAGGCCCTATCTTAGCTTACTGTATTTTAATTTTTAGCTTGAAGACGTAGACTTGTTTGTTTGTTTGTGTTTGGGTTTGTTTTTTTTTTTTTTTTTGTTGTTGTTGTTGATTTTGTTTTAACTAATTAATAGCAGGAAATGAAGCAAAAGTCAGAGAATACACCAGGAAAATGTTCCGTACTGAAGAAGATTGCTCCCGGAAACCAGTGTCTAATCATGCTGCTCTGTTGGCTGAGGAGACAGGTATCTTAACATGGATCTCTGTACATCACACAGTTCTCTGAGCATGTTTCCTTTGACTGTTTTTATCAGCACAGGGACATAGGAAAGGAAGAAAATGGTAATGAATAGTTCATGCAGTGCATCTTAAACTATAAGATATCTTAAACCCTAAGATATTTTCATTTGCAAGCTCAGAAAACCACATATTTTGCATGAAATAAATGCGTGAAAAACCTGACACGTGACGACAACCTGTGTGTATTCTGGTCTCTTTTTTGTTTACATTGTTGTATTGGCCTGTTTTCTACTGAATTATTACTGCTTTTCAAACAACTTCATGATGTATGTTTGAAAAAAAAAAAAAAAAAAGCTGGTCAACACTTTTATTTTTCCTTTTTTCCCTGGATGACTGCATGCTATGAGTTTTTGTTTGTTTGTTTGTTTGTTTCCTTTTTTTTTTTCCTAGGCCACTTCTTTTAGTTTATTTTAATAGGTAAACAAAGCTTTCATTCAAAACATGGAAAAATGTGAAAGAGTTTCAAGAATGTGCTTTTAAAGAGTCAGTGTTTTAGCATGAAGTTGCAGTAAAAAAAAAAAAAAAAAACCTAAAGATTTCAGCAAAAGTGTGGTTTTTAAAGTCTGGAAATACCTTTCTCCCAGAATCTGTAAAGCTTTTCCTGGTTATATTAGAAGATCATGTTCAGCCTTCAAGATCTGATTTCACATTTTAGGGACATGTTTCTGGTAGCAAATCCCTGAAGAGAAGCATTGCTATTTCATGTCAGTTTTGAAATTAGAGAATGGTGTGTTATTTTGCTGTTATGGTTTCTCATAAACCTAGTAACAAAGCATTTAACTCCATCTAAATCTCTAGAGTGTTGTAGACTCTTCAGAGATGGGACCATAACCCAAGAGATTCACTTTTTGCAGAGAAGGATAAGAAAAACAAACCAAAACCATAATTCAGCTTAGACAGGTAATATCACACTATATGATCTTAGGAAGAAGCCCTGTATGTCTGTTTACTCACTAAATGACTGTTTTTTCTTCCCTGAAAGAGGATTTCCTACCTGATTTGTCTAATGATCTAATGTTCATTCATGACTTTATGGTCAGAAACCAGATCATTCTCCTTCCATAAAAAATGCTGAAAAGAATGTGGGAGACTTCCAGAAAAGAGCACGCCCTAATGTACAAAATCATTTACTTGTTCTGGACTATAAAATGTTTTCTTCCCTATAAAATGGCCACAGGTTCACCTTCAAAAAGCCCAATATGGCAAGAGACTTGAGCTGCCTTTTGAGATGTATTTCTTGGTTTGATTTTATCAGCTCTCCCCTTAAGTGTCCTTAGTGGTGTAGTTCCATGCAAAGTTTGATCTCAAGTCCATAAAATGGCAATGCTTTTACCTTAAAATTGACTCATCTTCAACCCATTCCATCTCTGTCCCTTTTAAAGCATGAATTCCAGAGTCAGGAATCACTTCTTAATCTCTTTTTTTCCCTTCACAGTATCTTTTTGACAAACAGTGGTGGAAGGGAATGATAAGTGACTCTCATCGAGTCAGTCCACATTAGAAAGGCAGTTCCTGTGGGCTGCTGCTCCAGAGCTGTGCTGTTGTTCGGTGGAAAAGGATTCACTTTCTTAGAATTCTTGTCTTTGAAAAGGTTGATTTAACTCCATATTTGTCTGTTCAAGAGGTGCTTTATTTTCAGAAGTGTAGTTAGAATACTAGCTAACAGCATCTAACCACACAGGCATATAAGTATTAGTATAAAAAGTGTTGGTATAAATCTAGATTAACTGTACATACTTAGTCATTTATTGCTGTATTTCTCATTTGTTCATAATCATAATGAAGCTTCACTAACCACAACATGGAAAGGTCCAAATTCTTAGTCTGATATTAATAACATTCACAGGTTGGAAAAATATCTTTTGAAGCCTAACCCAGTTACCCCTGCCTTGCCCATCCTGGACCTAAAATTTAAAGCCATCTACAAAAACTGTAATTTGAAGGTTGTATTAGGCAATGATATATGAGCCACAGAATCAGTAGTATAATAACTGCTATATATATATATTTTTTTTTTTTTTAAAAGAAAACTAAATAATACTTTCTGATTCTGGTTTAGGCTTCAATAAAGTTGTTTATATCCCTCTAATTCCCCCACTGGCAACTATATTTCTAGCTCAACTCTTTAGGATTTAACAATGTGAGGATAATGCACTTTACTTGATTCAAGCCACTAAAATATTACTAACACAGTTGGAAATACTCTTCCATTAATATCCTTATAGTTCCTTCCTCACATATGTTAGAATAATATCCACAAAAATTTTAACAAGATTCTGCTGTTCTGTTAATTGGAGCCAGAAATGCTTATCAAAATTTATTTAAAATATATTTGACTGACAATATACTCTAAATGATTACTGATATTTTTGACAGACACAGATAATTACTGTTAATTAGTTTGGAACTGATTATAAAATGACATGTTTATACTGAGTAGCATGCATCAAATTGTAAATGATCATTCTGAGGGTTAAATTTGTATTTCCACAAAAAGGAAAACACACAGTCCAGACACACAGGCAAATCTGGTCTTAAAAAGAAAAATCTGTGAACAGAAGTATTTCTACAGGTAATGATACAGTCCACATTACTTGTTGAAATAGGACAGTATCTGCAACATGCTTAAAAAAGTAAAACGGCAGTAGTTGCAGTTCTTTTGGTACAAGGCTGCGCAGATTTCTTTGCTCTACTTGAATTGGCCTTCATAATTAAGTTTTTTATGTTTTCTCTGGAGAATGAGTAACAAACTTCCATAAGATTCTTTTGAAAAAGACCTCAGTTTATCTTGGTAGATTTTTTTTAGGTTTTGTTTGTTGTGTTTTTTTGTTTGTTTGTTTGTTTTTCAGAACAATACAAAGCTTTCATTTAGACTACTGCAAAGCTTTCAGCGAGTGTAGAATAAATTAGTATCTGTGTGTGTGTGGCTGCACATACTTAGATAAATTAAAAAGATATATGAGGCAGTATATTAAAGTATAATGGACAACTAGAATACATGAGGAAAAAAAAAATCCCTTTATCCTCCAATGTTCTTTTGCTTTTGTTTGCTCAAGAGGTCATGCCAAGGACTGAGCTAAAACCCTGCATGCTTTCTGTCTCTGATCTTTGTGTCTCATTTCCAGGTACAGGATTGTGTGATACACCCACCACGCTGTGGGAATTGTTCCAGCTTCAGTTTCCTTTGAGTATTACTGGCCTTGCAGCAGAGGGTTGAAGAAAAGCCTTGCAACCAGCATATCTGCCCATGGCTGTGTACAAAGGATCAAATAAATGTTCATCAATTACAAGCTACTGTGGTTTGATTTTGCACTTCTATCCCTCAAAGCGTATTCTGGTGCTCATCTCAAGCCTCTAAATGAGCACAGATTAATATTCATGTAGAATATTCTTGAATCCCATTCAATCCACCCAGAAGGCTGGTTTTGGCCTGCATTCAAAACATTAGAAATGTATCCTTTGACTTAGTGGCATATTATGAAAATGCAGCACGAATTGTCATTTGACATATCAGAGTGACATGCAATTTCTTGCAAAAGCTAAGGAAGTCTGACTGAGAGCCCTTCTGCTGACAGTTAGGAATTTGGTCAATTAAAAAAAAAAAAAGTATTTTTCCTGTAGGGATTGTGTATTTTTTAACTGCTTGCTGAAACTTAAAACCCTCTCACAGAATGAAATATTTTAAAAGAAAAAAACACTAGAAAGAAATCCATTCCCTGCAAGTTTCTTTAGCAGACATGGATTCTTGGACAAAATTCTCTACCTTTTTTACTCAGAAGAGCAAATCCTATGATCTCACACAATTACGACTTTACACCGGGAGGAAGGTGATGCGTATTAGCAAAACTACATGTTATATAGTGTGACCACACGGTTATGTAGTTTTGCAGAGGTTTTGTTCAGCTTTCATCTAATGAGTGTCTCTAGCCTTAAAATACACTGTTGTCTGGAGTGCTCTGTAGGGTCCTAACAGTTGCATTTCAGCTACACTATACAGGTATATTTGATCTGAGTATTCTTATAATGATAAGAATTATAAAATAGTACCATGCTGACTTTCTTATCAACTAGGCATATCTGCTTGTTATTAATCAAAGAAAAATATCTTGCTTTCTAAGCAGATACAACATATTAAAACCAACCAACCAAGCAAAAAACACAAAATACTCCCCACAAACAAACAAAAAACCCCAAACCACCACAACAAAAATAAAACACAGTTTCTAATTCTTGTGTATGATTTATAAATATTTTTTTCCAGGTACAAGAGGTTTATGTGGTTGAAAGAATAGTGCCTAATCATCATGGATATTTAACACCTTACTTTGACATGAGTTAATGCCCAAGTTCCTCATATAACAAAACCATGGTATTGACACTGCAAGGGGAAGAAAAAAAATCTTCATCTTTCCACCTTATGAGATGCTCAGAAAGCATAGTGTAGGCACATCTTAGGATTTAGGGGTTTTTAAACTAGATTTAACTACATTTGAAATAATTAGTACAGAAAGAGGTGAACTAACCTTTGATAGGGCAAAAAGAAAAAAAAAAAAAGTTTTTACAGTATCTAAAAGCATATGTATGGCATCATGCCATTTGAGGTTTCATTTGAGACACAAGGCTGAGTCTGGAACAAATAAGTGTACATGAATGAAACTGTAACCTTAATTCAAGTGAAAATACATTCTTTCTGCATTTCAGCCACTGCAGTGCCAGCCAGAAAGTGAAAGTGATAGGAAAATGACTTCAAACAAAAATCAAGTTGACTAGCCTATTTTTGTGGAACATGGTAGCTTTTAACCTTTCTGCATTACCAGCCAAAACCAATTTCATTTGTGAATCACTTTCTAAAATGCAAGGTCATGTTACAGAATAGTGTATTCTACATGCATATAAAGTTTGTGGCATCTTCCACAGATGCCACAGAAAGTGAATAATCAAGCATGTAAGATAAGCTTCTCCTCAGAGTACTTTTGTTTCTTAAACTGTTTATTCCTATACATGCTTTTATTGTTTTGTGCATATATTTTTCTCTCTTGCCCCACAGTTGGACATACAAAATTAAATCATTTAATGGATTTGTGGTTCAGTTGATTGAGGTCCCTGGATCTCTCTGCATGCCTGGTAGCCATCTTATTTGGTCTGTTACTGTCATTCACTGTCATTTCCACTTGGCTGGTGTCTGTGACAGGTCAGATTACTGGATGTGCTCAAAATATGATATGAAAGACAGGACTGGGATTCCGATACTGATGGGTAGTGCTATGTTTGCTAAAGCTATCTGAGGAGATCTCGGTAAATGCAGTTTCCTCAGGCTGTTTGGGGAATCAGTGGAAGAAATGATGGTAAATAGAGAGGCCATCTGTCTACATTTACTTACGCTTTCTGAAATCTGTTTTCACTACATGGGTATTGTTAAAGCCAGGAGCTGGTTTACTGACACAGGATTATTTTAATATAATTGGCATTTTTAATCCTAGATGAAGTTGTGCACCTGTTCATCTGTCTTCATCTAAACGATCTCAGGTATAGGGTGTTAGATTTAATTGTGCAGCTCATCTTTACTTCCCCCCCACCCTGAACTGCCACATATTCTCACACAATAGCTACATTTTTTAGAGAAGATGCCGAGGGTTTGTTTTTTGTTTTTTTGATTTTTTTCAATTACAGCTTAGTGGAATAGTTCAAAATATTTATTATATGTGCTATTAAAGAACTTGACAGCTTGTAGAGGATGTTGAAACACTTCAGAACATATACTGCAGCCATCTCAGCATCTGTAGCTAATGCATTACTGTGACTCTAAATTTATCTGTAAAAATAAAGTAAAAAGATGTTGATATACTAATAATAAGGGAGAAAAACAGTCTAGTTTGGGATGAAACTAGAATTGTAAACAAAAATAGTGATATCTCAAGAGGTCAATACTAATCTGCTTTCTTTCTTCAGAAGAAATTCAGAAAAAATGATAATTAAACAGGATATGTAGTTCCATAAAAAAGATCTCTGAGCCTGCTTGGGACTTTGTAGCTCATTTCATCCAAAGTCTCAAGCCAAATTTATTAGCAATGCAGCATAAAATGTGAATTGGGGTAAAGCTGGCCAATCTGTTGTTCCTGTCAAAGGTTATAAATATCCTAGCACATCAGTATTATAAGGGGACTAATGTAGCTGACATAGAACAGACAATGGCAAAAACCATGACATAAACATAGTAGGAGGACTTCCGGAAGTGAACAGTTCTGAGTCCTACAAGTTCTGTGTTCTCCGGTCATAGCTGATTTTATTGTATTCCGGAACAACAGCTTAGTATGTAATGAGAAAGTATTTTACCATCCTGAAATTTGTATGGACCATTATGTCTGTACACCTCTTCCTTTTTTTAAGAACTTAGTGTGGATACTTCTGATCATAAAGGTTACAATCTGTGCACTTTTTGTTTCAAAAGGAATGCAGTTAAAAATAAATTGGCCTTTCTTTTACACCCACATATGGTTATAACGCCAATATGATTTCTAAAACCATTTTTATGCTCTCCTTGTACAATTATAATGTATCAAAATGTCATCCATTAAGCAGTTAAATTTGTCCATGCTAAAATAATTATTTGGAAAAATCTGAAATGCACTGCAGAGGACATGCAGAGACTAATTTTCCATTATAAACAGCAAATGCTTTCTGAGAGATGTTTCAGGGAAACTTCAGCTTTTTTGATTTCAACACTTAAAGTATTGCAGAAAAATTGATAACTTCTGGCACTGAAGCTTAACCGAAGTCTAGCAAAAGTCTTTGTCTTTCATGCATTTTTTTTGCTATCTGATGGACCGGGCTCAAAAAATAATGAGAGACATGAGAAAAAAAAAAAAAATTGGCTGATAACTAGAAAGAAAAAAATGAGAATAATATATGAATTCTAGAACAGCTGTGAAGAGAACATTTTTGATGGTATTTTTAAAGACTAATTTGAAAAGAACTATGATAGAAGTGTAATTTTACTTTACTTGTTATGATGAACTTATTATGAAGGAACATTTTTCTGTTCAGAAAGTTTCTAAATATTTCTTACACATGATGTGTCTCCTCTTTTGCCCATTATTCTACATGACGTTTTCTTGTCACAGAAGCCAAGAGCTTCTTTTCTCCATTCAGATCATGTCTTTTTGGGCTCACCCTGGCCTCTGGAGAATATGAATGTCCTGGCTGATGCTTCTGCCTTAGAGAAGAGGTGTCAATGAATATCTCTGAGACTCTATTAATAAATACCTTATTTCAGGTGTGTCCCGGGAGTGTGAAGAGAATTTAAAGGAGCTGAGCTAGTTCCATTGACATACTTCTTCCACATCCCACTGACCTCCCCTTGCCCATAGAGTCAAAATTCAAGTAGATTTGGGTAGATGCTGTTATTATTACCATCATGTCATCTGTCTAGATGAAGCTTTTCACCTGCATTTCATGTAATATAATATGATGAGTTGCAGCAGACGTTCATAAGACAACCATATTTGCTCCCTTCTCGTTTGGCACATCATAGAAGTCTGAGAAAATGTGCTAGCACATTGCTAAACAGCAAATTGATACTTGCAAGAGGACAGTAATTTCATTATTAGTAATCTCTTTGTTAAGGCAGAAAATTCACTTTCCACTTCTGTACCTCGCATTAAAGATGAAACAGAATTGTATTTTTACTATTATTATACTGAGAGAAAATTTATAAGACCCTTGTCTGAAAAATTAAAACCTTATGTTTTTTCTCTTTCAAACCTTACAAGAATATTTTACCAATTACTTCAAAGGGGGTAAAAAAAAATTATAATCAGAAAATTTTTGCTACACGAATGCCCAGAACTTTAAAAAAAAAAAAAAAAAAGGTCTATTTTATTTATTCAGTTACTTTATGTCTAACAGAAGCAAGACTTTACTATACTGCATAATTTATGACTTAGTAGGAAAACACCTTTAAGGCTTGCTAAAATTGTGATGTTCTCCTTCAAATGAAACTTTGAATTAAGAATCTCACTGCAAGCCTCAGATCTGTCCCTCTATGTATATGCCTTGTAGACCTTCATCCAAAAAGGTAATGGTTTAAATCAATATAAGAATACTTTTTTTTTCTTTTTTTTTTTTTTTTTCTGGAATTTATGTCCCTGCTTAAGTGCTTTGAAAGATCAGGTCCTATGGAAAGGTTTAGTAATTTTAGGATTAGCACTGCAAGTTTTAGGAGACATTACAATCACACAGTTCAGCGTACAAAAACTTGCTATGTTCTGCCGGCAATTTGACTTGGTGAGAAGCATATTTCCATCCAATGAAATGCCATCACCAGCACGAGCCTTGTGCAAGTCACCACATTAGACACATAGTAAGAAAAAGTGTTTACTCTGTCCCCCTCAATGACAGTTGGAAGACAAAGCGCTGGTGGGGAGAGGAACCCTGCACTTGCCTGTGTTAGGAAATAAAAGAGATTCTAATGCTGAAATGTGACTGTGTGCATTGGGGAGCTGCTGCAACTGTGCATGGGGATGCTGCAGCCCAGCAAGCACTGCCCCAACTGGCATCACACTGGAATCAGCATGGCTGAGTGACCATCCTTAGCAGACATTTTACATCTACCCACCTGTTTTCCATGCTGAGACAGCTAATGGCATGTGTGCATAGTGCTATGTGCTCTTTGTCCTTAGTGCTAAGGAATGGTCCCAGGCACATTTAATTTACTTGCATGGATGTAGCTTTCAGTTCTCACATATGTAGCATGGGTGGATTTAATTTAATGTTAAAAAGCAGAATTTTTTTCCCTAAAGTTACTTCTTCATTCACAGGAAGCTGCTTGTAATTTTCTAGACAGTATTGTTACATATGCTGAATTTACATGAAATAGAAAAGCGTAAACAGACCAGAACAACAATTCCGTTGCTAACAAACCACATCTGATGTAGAGTTCTTTAGTTTCATTTATATATTTGCTATTGTCTAGCATTTCTTGTAAATTTCCTGCAGACTGTAAAAAGAAAATGTGCAAACTGTAGAATTTAAAACATTTTCTGTTTTTCCTGTTGACCCACAAGTGCAATGCAAGAACACCACTGTAATAGCCTATGCTACCTCAAGTCCTTGGTTAATTTGTATAGAACTTCATAATAACACATTATTTAATGAATAATATGACTTTCTCATCATTTAGCCCTAGACTTGCTCTTGCTAACTGTCCAGAGTCACTTTATATAAGATTTGCTGATGGGAGGTAAAGGATATTGAGCTTTCTGCTTTCTGACTACGCAGAGATTGGTACATGTGGACACAGTTTGCGTTTGGAGTATAGATGGTTTTGGAGCAGAGGTGAGTTCAGCTTAAGTAAAAGTCATACTGTATGATTTTTTTTCCCCAACAGATTATGAAGAACTGGATGGAGGGGAAAAATTTGTCAACACTTCTACCCATCATATTCCAAGTTCCCTTTAATTATAAGAAGCTGTGGTGACAAGGCACAGAGCTTGCACAGTGCCGTAGCAGTGATGTCTCCAGCGTCTTTTTGGATGACAAACCTAAATCTTTCTGACAATCTTAAGCTTTTGTTTTCCCCCGCTTTCTCTGTCACCATTCACTATTCAGTTGCCTTTCCCATCTTCCAGGCTTATAACCTTGCAGTAATCATAACTTTTTCTTTCTTTCTGCTTCAAAATAACTAGTATCTTCTCTTCTTTGTGCCATTCCCACCTTAAAAAACATGTAATAGCCTTTAATTTCATCAGGAGTGAGCTATCAGAGGAGAAAACATTCATTTTTTGCAGTTCTTCTACTCAGTTTTCCTTTGGTCACATAAGTAGTATTCATGGTTCTTTGAAACTGTTAAACATACCAGATGAAATAATATTTCTTTTAGTTTTTAATAACCAATTAAATTTTACTTTCTGACAATATTTCATAGACTCTCTAGTTCATTTTTCTCAACGTGGCAATTAGAAGAACCTGAAACAAACCCTATAGCCTTTTGTTTTGTCACTTTAGCAAATTTTCTTTTTATATATAGGAAAAACAACTTCCTTAGTTCTGCTCTTACACAGTTATCTTAGCAGACAGTATCTTGTATGAAAACACCTGCAAAATTGTCCTTGGCCAGTGATACTTAAAAATGTATGTCCATTTCTTTGGAAAAGAAAATTAAATCTTTGTAGTACAATGGTCAGTACAAAAATGCAGCTTTGCCAGAAAGATGTTTTTGTTTTATTTCAAACATGGAATAAGTTTCCAAAACTATCATTTAGATGCATCATTAAATAGATCTTCCTGATGCTGCACCTCTGAATTCCTTGAAGTAGAAAAGGAGCTCTTTGACAAGTGCACTTGTACACATGCCATATCTGTTACCACATGTCAACAGAACTTTTATGGCCATGCTGGAAATGTATCATTCTTTAAATGCAATCATGCATCCTTTGAAAATGAAGTGTAAATGATAGCACCATTCTATTAGCTTCCTCTTATCATTGCTTTAAATACTGGACCTATAAACAATTTATGCAAATGAACCTCTTTATATTTGTAAAAATACCTCTTGAATTCAATTAACCTAGTCATTTTTGAAGGTTTAATATGAGACTAGCATAGCAAATCACACAGTCCATGTACTCAGCTGTAAAGTAATAGATAAAAGAGCTCACGATCTGTCCCACTTGCTATCCTAAATTTTGAGCTTTGCAAAGTATATTTGACCATTAGAAATCCTTTTCTATTTGCTCGTTCAACAGAGGCATAATCAGCGGCATTAGTAATGATTCACAGTACCAGCTCCATCCTGTGACTAACATTATAGAAAAGAAATGTTAATCTGTCACCCATTCATTGATATATTTCCCCCTGTGAGCTGATGCTTACTTTTATTCCAATAAAACTGGAAATTGTGAACAAAAGCACCAAAATATCGGGCCCCATAAAATTATGTAAAAATCCATCTAATTCGTACCAGTTCAAAACAATGGTTCAAAAAGTGTTTCAAACCAGTGGTTCAAAACAGAAGACTGTTGTCAACCTAGGATTTTCTTTTGTTTTCTTAGGTTTACTGAGGGTACAACTAAAACAACCAAACAAGCAAACAAAAACCACAACCAAACAAAAAAAATAATAATAAACCAAAACAAACAAACATGGAACAGCAACAAAAATGTCCATGTATTTATTACATCAGAAAGATATTTTTTTCCAAGGAACCAAGAAAAAAACAGAAACAGGAAAAAAAATCCTATGCTAAAATTCCATGAGACAGTTGCTTTGCACAATGTTTTCAGTATCCAAGTATTTACTTCTAAATAAGGGGGTAAAATGAGTGCTTTGTGCATGTTTCTGATCCTCTTCTGTAACAGTTCATTCTACTTGCAGCCATCAATATCTTCAGTTACTGCAATACTACATTTTGCAACAAGATTATTAAAGAAAAAAATACGTGGGCCTCTAGAATGATCCTTAGAGAATTTTACCAATAATGGTCTTCAGCTGATACTTCTCTTTCTATACGTTGTTTTTTGCCAAATCATTATTAATAAATCTTGTATAAAACACTACCTTTTCCAAATTAAATAATTTCTGTATGGCACTATAGCAGGTACTTTATTGAAATATATTAGACCTGCTTTATTCTCCTTCAAAAAATTGCTTTTAGTGAAATCAGAGTAATCTAGAAGGTTTCAATTGTAGAATATCCAGGCTGCATTTTATCCTATTTTACTTTCTGGTCTTTCTTTATTTCACCAGAATGTACTTCAAAATCTGGTATAATACTGTGCTTTTATTTATGTTCTTACATTCACCCATTTTTTAAATTCAAGCATTTGTAAAGTATCTGTAAATATTTTTATTTCTGGTCATATGAAGCTATCAGTAATTTGCAAAGACTGGGGCGCAAAACAAGGCACCGTAAATATGCATCTTTTTTATACTTTGGCATGTCAGAACTCACATACATCCTCTATCAGTGAATGCTTCATTTTCAGCTGGGGATGTTTTCATATAGAGAAGTAAGGATGGGAGACAAATACAACAAGTTCTGGTAAGTGTCTTCCATCATAAAACTGATATAGAGAAAGCCATATAAAAAATTAAAAAATTAATGTTGCCACATTTTCATATTCACAGGACAGTGTGTTTCATGCTACCTTGAGCTCATTTTTTGGAAACTTAGAATTTGTTTTCACACTAGCCTGATGTTCCTTTATTTCTCCACTACTCTTTTTTGAGCGGCTGAGAAAGATTTTAATTTTCATAGTAATTTCTGAAAACCAAAATCCCAAACTTCACCTCTAATGTAACTTAATTCGGAACAATGCATTGAGCCACCTCACAAAAACAGGGAAGATATCTTGTCTAAGTTGTCCAACAAGCATCGGTTCTTACCCCTCTCAAATAACTCTTAATAGTTTCAACTTTTAGGTAGATAAGCAAAGTTTTATAATATTATTATTACTACTGTCTACCTTATAGTATAAATCAGAAGTCTTAGAATACTAAGTGCATACACACTAGTTTTATTCTAGTCATATTCAATACACACTTGCTGAAATGTTTAATGAGTGCTTCCACTCTGACAAAAATCTCAATTTATTCCTACAGTTCAAAGCTAATAGCTAGCAAGGGCAAGAGAAAGAACTAATCTAAAAAGAAGAAAGTAATATACTAGGAAATTTAAAGGAAATCTGAGAAAGATGGGATTTAGTTGGGAAACAGAATATTTTAGACTATCTAGAGGCAACTGTCAAAGCTGGCACTGTAGCTTTGCAACCAAGATGTTTTTCAGACAGACTTCCATGACAAGAATATAATTAATGTGTGCTGGAAAACTAATATGTCTCACAAAGTCATAATATAATAAAGGGCTAGCCTATTGAATCATGTTATTTATTGTTGTCCAAGAAAGGGTTGGTATTTTTTTAGATTACCTCCCTAATGTATTTTTCCAATAACTATATGATGTTCTACAGTGAGAATTTTGAACTTTAAAGTCACTCACTCTAATTTTGCATTTGTATCAAACCTCCAGCAGAAGCTCACCTTCTAGAGCCAGCACTAACCAGAGGTGAAGGCAATAAAAGCATGTAGCAGCTACAACAGGAATGCAGTCACATGCAAGCCCTGATCAAGTGTAGTCACTTGTGGATCAAAGCTCCTGTTCACTTCATAGAATCATAGAATGTCCTGAGTTGGAATGGTCATCAAGTCCAACATCCTGTTCCTGCATATGACGACTCCACAGTTCACACCATGTGTTTGAGGGCGTTGTCCAGTCTCTTCTTGAATAATGTCAGGCTTGAGGCCATGACTACCTCCCTGGGGAGATGGTTCCAGCGCTCCACCACCCTCTGGGTAAAGAACGTTTTCCTAATGTCTTAAACCTCTCATGGCACATCTTCCTGCCATTCCCTTGGGTTCTGCCCACCCTTCCTCCTCCCCTCGTGAAGAAGCTGTAGACCATGACAAAGTCTTCCCTTAGTCTCATCTAGGCTGAACAAATCAAGTTACTATAGCCGCTTGTCATTCACCTCCTCCAAACCCTTCACCAACTTCATAGCCCTCTTCTGGACAGTCTCCAGTAGCTTAATATCCTTTTTATACTGTGTTGCACAGAACTGCACACAGTGCTACAGGTGAGGCTGCACAAATGCAGAGTAGAGAGGGACAATTACCTCCCTCGCCTGGCTCGCAATGTGGTGCTTGATGCACCCCAGGACATGGTTGGTCCTCTTGGCTGCCAGGGACACTGTTGGTTCATGTTCAACTTGCTGTCAAGCCGAACCCCCTTCATGTGGTTGGTGACTGCCCAGTTCTCCAATTTGTCTAGATCCCTCCTCAGGTCCTTTGAGCGCTCAAGAGTGTTGACAGCTCCTCCCAATTTTGTGTCATCGGCAAACTTACCAAGTAATTCCTCAAGTCCAGAGTCTAAGTGATTTATGAAGACATTGGAGAGCACTGGCCCTAAGATTGATCCCTGTGGAACTCTGCTAGTGACTGGTCGCCAGCCCGACATAATCACTTTCATTAAAACCCTTTGAGCCCGGTCCATCAACCGATTGCTCACCTACTGCATTGCATGTTTGTCCAGTTGTACGCTGGACATCTTGCCCAGGAGGATACTGTGAGAGACAGTATTGAAGGTTTTACTGAAATCCAAAAGGTTACACTGACAGGCTTCCCTTTGTCAACTAGATGGGTAACCTTGTCATGGAATGAAATTAAGTTCATCAAGGAAGACTTTCTCCTCATGAACCCATGGTGGCTGGGACCAATGACTGCATTGTTGTTCAGACATTTTTCAATAACTCCCACTCGATCCCACTTCTCCCATATTTCTTTCAAGACTTGAGATACTAGTGGCTAATAAGCCATGCTGCTGGCCTAAGTAAAGAGTAAAGAGATGTAAAAGGAATGGAAGCTTTCATTCCTCTCATTCCCTGCTTCCCTTTCCTCCTTTTCCAAAACATCCATGGACAGGGACAAGTGTGAGTGAACTAGACTTGTCCTGCCCATTTTTGTGTCTACCTATGCTGTAATAGGAGCCCCTCACAAAGAAGACATGGCTTCAGATTTGTACGCTTCTTTATTAAACTTTCAAAACCAGTTGTTCATAGTTCATACACTCACTATATCATAGAAGTGCAACCTGTAAGGTACTTTCTAGTCCTTCATCTATTTCCCTATTCAGGGAAATCTGCTCTTTCAAACTTCCAGCTTGCTGCTTCTTTCAAACTTTCAGTGAACAGAATTCTTGATTTTGCATATACCAGTACTGATCCTAACACTGGAAGATATTTTTATGGTGTATATCTATCAATCTGATTAACAATCATTACAATACTCACATAAGCTTATGCTTGCGTAAATACATACACAGGTCCACATATTCAGAGTGTAAGATATTGTACATAAAGATGTGCATGTTCAAAAATTATGTGAAAGCATGAATTTTCTTTCAACTTTTTTTTTTGTTGTTGTTGTTGTTTTGTTTTCCTACTATTGCCACTGTAAAATACTTTCAGCACTTATATTCTGCAGCTCAGATTTAGGACCAATGACATTTGTAAGCCATAGCAGGTTTGCTAGAAGTTTGCAGATTTACCATCATGTTGTAACTTTGTAATTCAAAACTGAATTATAAAAAAAAAACACCAAACAAAAAAAAAACCAAAAACCAAAAACCACCTATTTCTGACATTATTCTTATTTTTTTCCTGCCATTTTATATCTGTTTCAGTATTAGAACAGAGATATCATGTTCTACAAAACACTAGCCTGAATCCTCTCAATTCCATTGTTAAAATTGTGCTAAACAATCAACTTATTTCCAGATTTAAGTGACATCTGAAATCCTAATTCAAGCACAGCTGCCTCTTTTTTGTACTGAAAAATACAGACTCAAATGTTCACAAAAAGATATAATTTCTCTTGATGGCATACTTGATGCATTACTGTAGAGCACACAGGGGGCAGTGGTCCCACTGCTATCTGATATATAACTTCAGAGTCAGAGGGAACACAGACCTTGAAAGCTAGAGAACAACAGACAGATAACAGGACAGGAAATATTTCACAGGTCAGTGTCAATAAAATGACACTGGCCTGTGGTCAGAATTGCATATCTCCAGGTAGAATCATAATAAAGAGCACATAAAGAATTCTTTCTTTTTTTTTTTTTTTTTTTTCTGAGCACACAAAAGGGAAAACTAAAGAAAGTCAGCTAGATGTATTAAGTGAAAAACTGTCTTTTAATCACATTTTTTACCCAAGGTACAGATGTTTTTAGGAAAAAAAATATGAAGCTACAGCACATGGAAGGGGGAAGAGAACAAGAAGATACACACACCCAGCTGGCATAAATGAACAAAAATGAAATTAAGTTGCCTGAACAGCAGAAAATCCAATTTGTGCCAGAAACTGTCAGACTGATCTCATACATCTCTCAAACAAGGCTATCAATCACTGCCTCGTGCCTGTCTTCAGCATGACTTTTCTTACCTCCAGCTGGCTGTACTTCAGCAGTGAAGTCATGTTAGCTGAAATTCATTGTTTCTCTTTCCATATCTTTTATTTTTCAGAACTGTTTTTGCCAACCCTGGAAAGATATTATTCTGCCTATATAATTGAGCAATAAGAAAATCATGGGCAGGAATGGATGCTGCAGTGCTTAGTGAACACAGCCATGGACTGACTGGATTTGATTCCTACCTCTGCAGGGGACATTGAAAATCTATCCTTCTGTGCTTAACTTTCCTCCCTCTGTAAGATCTTCACTTAAATGCTGAAGTCTTCTTTATTATTTATTAATTTCTTCCTCATGATATATACTTTTCACGTGTATTCATATATGCCATACTCAAAATCAAAGGCTTAATCTTCCATGCTACATATTTTAAATTTCTGTAATCTGGGAAGAGGAAAATGATACCTTTTTAGAGAAAAATATGAAGTGTTTAATTACTATGCGTATGCATACAATATGCAATTGTATGACTGTCTACCATTCAGAATCTGAAATTATTATAATATAATACAGAAATTAGCATCAGAGAGCAGCAACAGCTTTCTGCTCCACAAGGGAAGGCAAACTGGGAGCCAAGGGTGACAGCAAAGCAGACAGAGCAGTGGCCTCACTGACAAGGACACAACAACAAAGCACCCAGACAAGAGCAGCGCAGAACCGTAACCAGGATCAGGTAACTGGCCCAGGATTGCCAGGCAAATTCCCATTGATGATGTAAGTCTGAAGTGAAGCCAGGAGACTGTAGGTCAGTGTCCTGGTCCAGATCAGCAAGGTACATGGCAAGAAGAGGCGTGGATGAGATGTAGCTCGGGGAAGGACCACAGCAGAGCAGCTCAGGGTAAAGGCAGCTCCTGAATGAGAGAGGGCCAGCCCCTCCCAGGGCTTCTCAAACAACCCTGAATCGAAGAGCATCAAGGCCAGATAGCTGCTCTATTACAGCTGGCCTTAGGCTTCTCTGCCAAGTCCCCAGGATAATGATAGAATTAGCTCAGGGCTTGGACATTTAGTGTTTAAGTAATGTAGTTATAGCCTACTTGAATTTGTCTCTGGAATATATTTCTTCATATAGGTATGTGATAAATTGTATTAAACAGTATACACTGAAACAACAGGAACAACTTTCGTAATGAGTTTTAGATAAGCACTACTCAAGTTATTACTAAAAAGAAAGTCAGACTCTGACTTCTCTTTTTTTTGTTTTGTTTTGTTTTTGGTTTTTGTTTTGGTTTGTTGTTGTTGTTGTTGTTGTTGTTTGTTTCAAATACTCTTCAAGTTGCTTAATTTTCATGGATTCTTTGTGACAAAATTGGCAAACACCAAGACTTTCAAGATATTTCTTCAGCAGATATGCTTTTCAGAAAAATATCTATTGATTCATAACCAATAATGGCTCAACCCCAGAAGTCATTAGTAAACCAATTCAGGAAGATTACCTTTGACTTTGATAGTAATTTCATGCATGAATGGTCTAAATTACCAGACTGGCAAGATGTCATTATTGCTAACCATTTAGAAATTCCTATATGACTAACAGCTATGATCTATGAAATAGCTCCAGAATCTTTCTGCCATCATGTCTAATACTTTAGTTGCTCTGATTAGACCAAATGAATTTCTGAATTCTAAATTGCTATGCATTTTCTATGACTCAGACTTTTCAAAGCTAATGACCTTAAATTCAGAACATGGGTGGTATTGACACACCATTTTTTAAATTGGTAGATTTTCTTAAAACTGCACTTCATCAGAGATCTGGGACAGCGGGACATTGATAACAGCCATGTTGTAATAATGATCTATTGTTTCCAGAAAACACTTTTCACTGTGTTTTGTTAGGTGAAAACATTTGAACCAAGGTAGGATTAGCATGAAATTCTCTGTTTTATAGATGTAGTAACTACTTCCAAATATAATTTTAACATCATTGTATAATGTCGTTAAGCCCTTTCGGAAAGTTGGAACTATCCAGTACAGCTGTCTTTCAGGTCTCAGATATGAGAACAATGACACCACATCAACATGCATCAAGGAGTATCTTGCAGACTGATAGTCAGAAACTAATGAATAAAGAAACATTCAATATTATTGATGGGATGTCTCAAACTAAGAGCACGGAAGTTTTTCTTATCTGATGTCAGTATCTTATGATGACTATTGACTTAACTTTTTGATTTAAGGGAGACTACACCACTAATGCATTTTTCAGAACCTTTTTAATTTTCAATCAGGGATAAAGTAGATTATACATCACACTTACCTGGAACGGTGCAGTAAGATGCAAATGCTGAACAGAAAGTCAGCAAATGTTTTAATTGCTGTTAAAACAGATATTACAATCAGATTTCCACTATCATTTGGGAAAAGTAGACTACATGTATATCTGTTTTCTGGGACTCTCATCAATTATGAATAGACTTATCAAAAATACATCCTATTTTTTCTTCACCTACTCAGGGCTAAAAAGAAAGTTGACAGTCCCTAACACAGAATTTAAGCTTCTGGGAGAACAAAACCATGACTAAATAGATGTTTAATATGTGTTTAATGGCTGAGGATACATTGTAGGATCACACTAGTGTGTATTTCGTATGACTTCTTATAGTGGAAGATAATAGCTTTCACCAGCTTGAACAACTCTGAAAAAATCTATCAACTATGTTTTCACCTATGATATGTTTTAGATAAAAGGTATCACATAAATTGACTGGTGTTCTTACAGTCATGTGAAATAGTAGAATTAGATTTATTGTCAGTATATGCATTTCCTCATACCCAGTAATTTCACAAATGCTGCCAGATTAAGTCTTACTTTTACAGCCTTTGCATATTAAATTTGCTTCCTTGTACACAGAGGATAAGCAAGAAACATTAATTCATTATTGTGAAGAAGTTTAATTACTGTTATTCTGGTACAGTAGTCTAAAAACTAATACATGCATATTTGTTCAGTTGCAGATCAGTATGATTTTTGCATTGCAGTTGAGCCACATGATTTTCAGAGGTATCAGTTGATCTTGTTATATAATAAAGTATCTTGAAAGATGTTCATGGCTCCTGCAAAATAGAACTAACCACATTTTTCTGTACTTAACGCTTTTCCTGTACTTTGCATTTTATCCAAAGCCTTAATTTGGTCATGATAAAATCGTAAAGTGTTTATGTTACTATACTTCTTTTGATTTTTTCTCACCTAAGAATGTGTGTAGTTTCTTGTTTCCTCCTTAACATCACACTGCTTTCTGTTGTTATTGTTTGCATGATAAAACAAAGATGTAGACCCACTACAGGACTGCATTGGGAATCTCAATGTCAACTCAAATTACAGTATTATTATACCAATCAAATACAAAGAATAAAAAAAATAGAATTATGAAAGCAATGTCCGAAGAGATCACCAGTGGTGAAGATATTAATTCTTAATGTACCACCTCACTAAGACCAGGTTGCCCCTATTACAACAATTTAAGTTACTGGATTGTTACATTTCTTAAGAGGAATGTCGTGTTAAAGTAAACATCTAAAATAATGGTCCCTAACAAAACAGTGATATTGTAACTCACTCTTAAAGCAAAATAAAAGAATATGTCTCTCATTTGTCTTCTGTCATTAATTTGTGAGAGTACGTGACTTATATTTAAGGCAAGATAACAGACTGCTGGTATGAATGTACTTTAAAAAAAAGGGCCTTACAAAGACAAACTTCACACTGTAATCCCACTTGTCCATAACAGTTGATTAAGCCTGCTCCCAAAATGAACAAATCAGTGTGAGTCCTTCCACCATATTATTCACAGACTCTTCTCAGTTAAAAGTGCATTATTTGGCCTTTGTACTTCTTACTTGGCCATGTACTTACATATACATCAAAAGGTAAGCATGAACAGTTTTGCAGAATATACCTGAATGTAAACATGGACAGTCCCACAAAACTTAATGGAATCTCCTTACTGACCTGGAGTTTGAGGGAATCCATGGGTCTCAAATTTATAATCGACTTTTTGGCAAAACAGTTTCATGAGCTAGCTCCTATGATGGTATACTGCAAATACGGTTTCCATGCAAAGTAGCATGAATATTTAAAATATATTATCATAAGCTTCTATTTGGAAGTTCTCAGATAAAGCACTTGTATGCCACACATGTATTACTTTTACATGAATCTAAGTTTGGTCTACACCATCCAGGTTTTTTTCTAAGTATAACAGCTTCAAAAACATATTTATATAATATCATACATGTTAAATGAAGGGGGTCACTGGAATTTTACATGGAATTATTCCAAAAGTCAAGAGATAATATTCAACAGTCCTACAGAGATGTACAGTATAGAAAAAACAAGCAAACAAACAATCAAACCCCACCACAAAGCTACTGAAGACAGGAAAAAAGGAATTTATATGGTACATCAGTCTCTTTTTGTCTAGTTGTTGATTTTTTTTTTTTTTTGTTATGGCTCTTACTAATTACTCATACTGATATTTGTTGTGGTTCATACCATTTAACAGCAGTGATAGGTAGTAGTATATAATGGGTATTTATTTATCTGAGTAAAGTGAAATACAGCAAAGTTAAGTAGAAAAAGCTCTGTAATTTGAAAATGTCACCCTATCTTAAGTCAGAGGTCTTACATTTTATTTTAATGAACCTGATTTTCCTTCCATACATATATCTGTCAATGGCTTGAAAATTACCTTTGATATAGGCTTTGGCTGTTCTTGGAGGTATTGCCTTCCTTATTTTGATATGTTATTAAAAAAATTCAGAATTTCTCTTTAAAACTGGAAGATATCCAAAATCTTTTCATTTATTATTCACCTTTTCAGATGGGAATTCTAGCAGCTGTTCAGTCTTCCTAAGGTACATTTCATCATACTTTACTTCAACTCAGCAACCTTTATTTATAACCTGAACTCTCACCTGTTAACAGGGGTTCTTTTTCTTATCCTTTATATTCCTTTTGACTTACAACCCTGCCCCAGATTAAAGAAAATAGAAAGAGGAAACTAGAAATGCCACAATATATTTTTATGTTCTGTCCATTCACATTTGTTTCTTCTTCTTTTATGACTATATAATCTTCCCATCTATCTTTCAGGTTTTCATGTCCAAGTCTGAAAGTAGATTTTACACATGAGCCTGGGAGCACTTTAGCACTTTACTCATCAGCATTGCCTACCATAGTGCCTCTGATCAGACAAAGTTTGTATTCTCCAGATCTATTCTTTTTGAGAGGTACACTATTGCTGCTCTCTCACTGTTTTTCTTCTCTCTCCAAGTAGCACTGATTTAGCTAGTGCCTAGTCCTGATTTTTTTTTTTTTTTTTTTATCCCAAGACATTAGGTGCCTAGCACAACGTTTGCTAAATACTGACACAGTTTGTCCTATTTATGTGTACAGAGATTATAAAAGCATTCATAATTTTCCCTGAAGATGACAGGAATTACTAGTGATGTTTTAACTATTAACGAGAAAAACAGAGTTAACAGCCCATCATGGTTCTTTCTGTTTATAGATAAGTAAGGTCTCTAATGTTTCATCTTTATATTCAGTAGTTTAGTTACAAGGTAGTCCTGAAACAGTGAACTGTAGTGCTATTGAACAGCTCCTCTTAGATGCGACATAGACATGTTTTATACTCCATGCAAATAATTACGTAATTGTTGACAAAATTCAAAGCTATGACATTTCTTGGAATTCTGCTTTACAGTCACCATGTTACTAAAACCAGCCACTTTTTACAATGTTGTTACAACACAGCTGATAGATCTCAGTGTTCACAGGACCTTAAGTTTGAATGGGTTGTTGTTTAATGGGGTTGTTTTTTTGAAGTTTAGGGGAACTTTGCTACCTGTAAACTTCATTAGTTCTTACCTACAGCACTAAATAACTTTTACAAAACATTTTAAAAAGTTTAATCAGAGTAAAAGAAAAAAAAAAAAATAGTGATCTTCATGAACTTTTTTTAAATTTCAAGGTAAAAGCTTCCAAGCCAATATCAAGTGACTTTGAAACCTCAGAAAGCACTTTTTCCCCTGCTTTATTCACATCTGTGTATAACTGAAGTGCACACCTATGGTTCCCTTTTACTTATTTTAAAGCTTACCTAGAACTTTTAATTAGTCCCTACTAAGCTTTCTCATTAGAGATAGAAAGGCTTGAAAGGATAGAAAGGAGGTGCTCTTCTCCCACCCCGCAAAGTGCAGGTGTGACAGATAAATGCTACCAAAGTCCCAGACACCATATCAGTGCTGCTCATGGCTACTAGCCTGGCTGTGGCGTTGTTTCTAATCTCTCCAATCTCTCTAATCTCTCTCATGTTAAGCCAAAGCACTGAGATAGTCTGTCACTGTATAATATAAAACAGGCAGGTACAGTTTAAATTTTCTATTTAGAGACGACAACTTGTCTATCTGAGTTGCCAGCAAAATTGTAATATTATGCCAAAAATATTAGGGTTTTAATTACTCTTTTCCAAGCAACACTCTATAAAAAAATATGTAATATCTATAACCCTGTGTCAGAACTTTGCAAAATATTAACCTCTTCAGAAAACAGAGATGTTTCCCTCTCCCTCTGCCCAGAGATTCAATGGCTACAAAAAAAATCTAGTTAACTATGGAATTGTTAATATGAATTCATTTTCTACAGTATAGATATTAACTGGAGCTCTTTGAGAATAGGTAGGGGAATACCTTCATGAGACTGTTCTCCATTTCGTAAATCCTATTGTAAGCCATCAGATAACACTGCATTAAACAACCACAGTAAACCTCTAAATCCTGGGAAATGTGCCCACTTTTGAATACAAAACACAGCTTAATAAAGTCTTGCTTCATATTAATTCCTAAAAGAAAATATAAAATAAATAATTAAAAGATTATTCCCTCCAATTCATTTGAACTAATTTTCCCATGTCTAAACCAAACCCCTTTTCTCACCATAATACTAATATTCTCTTTTTAGGATGTCCTGTTTTTAAGGACTGAGCTGCTGATATCAGAAATTATTTTATTAATACTATATACTTTATTAATACTATATATTTTCTACATATTTTTTGAAGTGAATTGCTTTTTTTTTTTTTATTACATTCTCAACACTTGAACTTTCTGATCTGTTGTGACTGTCACCCACATCAGATAGTATTGGTTCTTCTGTTTCATTCAGAATAAGGCTTGAAGAAACCTTTACAGTTTGAAGATGCTTGGAAAAAAAACAATACTGAATGAGCTATGAGATCAAAAATCTGAATATATGTTTTAAAAAATCTAAACTCCTGAAATGTAATAAGGGCACTGGTTTAAAATCACGTTACCCGCAAAACCTCAAATGCTAATGGAAATCCTCAAAATCTCACTTTCTATAAATGATTAGTCATTAATGCAAACAAAATTTATAAATTAGGGATGACTGAATATTTTATTTCTCTTTTTAAAATATTATCATATAATAGCTTTTAATCTAAGTATTCTTTTCTTGCTTCAAACATGAACTAGGAAAGCATTCCATTAATTGGGGTAATATGACAGAAAAATGTGAATTCAGCAAGACTGCATATATCTGAAAACTATTTTATGTTTCAAAAAATTCAGTTTACAGTTTTGATATCTTCTCTGTATTATCTTTGTATGTACAACATTTTAAGGAAAATAAGGGTGCATTTAATTATGATTGATTAATTTTCTTTTAGTAAAGACAAAAGAATTTATTGTTTTAGACAACATTACTGTTGTCATTTGTTCCTATATTAAGAGCTCAGTAAGGTGTTCATTCCACTGTTTCCTCACTCTGCCAGAATTACATCATCCTATCCACAGGATTACCTTAGTGTGTACTATTTTGCCCATGTTTAAATTTTCCTATATAAAGAGCTTTTTCTGCACAGGTCATTACACAGTAACATTCTTGAAAGATACAAATGCCAAGAGGACTAATTTTCTTTCACTGTTAAAGATTTAACCACAATTGCAATGAATCAGCTTGCCTTTCTAAACAGACGTTGTGCAAATTTTTTGCTGTACTCTCTTGACTCTAGTGAAAACATTTCTGAGCCAAAGCCTACTGATATGTATAAAAGTACATACAGAAATTTTACTAGAAAACTTTCTCTAAACTTATATTTTTTTCATCCATTAAAATGTAGTGGGGTACCCTATAGTAAACAAACACAGAAAGGAAACCCAACAAGGTTGCACATAAAGCATGGAAATGTTTGACAATATCACAATCAACATTTTTAGTAATTCCTTATATGTGCATCTTTGTCCATCCTAATTTTCCAAGGCACAGTTCAGCATTTTTTGTGAAGTACTTGTCTTTACAACATATCCAGACTTGGCTCGTCCTCAACTGATTTTTCAGCCTTCATCTGCTGTGTTCAGACATCACAGACTGCCTGGATATCTCCTGTTCTCCACCAATGCGAGACTGAACCTCTTTAGTTTCTTCATTATTCATATCTAAATCCTCTCTTCTCTTAGTCAAATACCACTGAAGGAAAGACCAAGAACAAAGAAAAACATCCTGTTTCCTACTTCAACACAATCGTAGCTACTTCCATAACCCATTCAATTCTAAAAAGTTTCCTGAGGACAGCAGCTGCTGGGCAAATTTTCTTTTGTTCTCATCTGTAGGTGTGGGTCATACTCAGGCTTATCTCTGTACAAGGTATTTATAGGACCTACACACAGTACACACAGGTCACTACTGGCCATATACAAAGTAAAGTTTTCAGAGGTAGAAACTTAAATATAAATTTCATAGAAAAGCAGAATTGACCCCTTACTCTTAAACAAGACAGCTTGATGATCTTCATGTCCATGCCACAAAGCTGTATGCATTTCTTTAAAATAGAACAGAATATTCTTGGTCTTCTTTCAGATGAAAAACAATGTGATTTCTGCAAACTAATTAGAAGAAACCTTTTGATCATTTTGCTGAAACTTTCCAAAAAGCTAGCCTAAGGAAAAAAATCAGTCTTCAAATTCCTCCCAAACAATTAAATTTTGGCAGTCTTGTAAACAGCTTGTAAACAACTGAAACACTTTTCTAATAAAGTAGCCTTGTTTTGTCTTGCTTATAGGCAATTGTTATGGTTTTAATTAGATATACATGTGTATGATTTATATTTCACACATACTGTATATGTACAGTTTTTCAAAAAAAGACTAAATCATCCTGCAATATATAAAGAACGGCAGAGTTTTTCTTTGATGTTTCTTTGTAGTTGATTTCCTTTAAAGCCTGTATCATCTTAATAATTTAGTCTTACCAATTACATAACACTTTAAATCTTCAAAACCACATAAGGCAAATCATTTTTTTTTTTTTTCCTATATACTGAGAGCCAAGTCTGCAGTCATCCATTCTTTGATCAAGGACAATACGAAGAAAAGTGTTTAAAAAGCCACCTCCAATGGCCCACTGAAGCTGTAAGCCAGATTTTGCCAAAAGTTCTGAATGTGTTATCCAGTTCTGAAAACAGAAAAGCTGTTCCTACACAGCCTGCTTGAAGCTATCAAGGTATATTTTAGAGAGGGGTAAAGGAACCTCAACTGTTTTACTGTTTGGAAACCTTATTACTACATGAGTGAATATGCATTCATTTCCTACACTATATTTTAATGTGTGAAAATATCTGGATAAAATAAAGATTATATAACAATATAGAACAAGAGGCAATCTCTTCAGAAATTAGAACTTCAAGCTTAATGACATGCAAAGACCACAGGTTAAAATGGCACAAGCAAAACATATGAAATATCTTTTTATAATATACTTGATTTGCTCTACATTCTTTACTATCTAAGCAAGAGAAGATAAAAACACACTTTACCTAAATATATAATATTTGTTCCCTGCTGTGTATCTTGTATAATTTCTCCATTTCACATTTTGGAAAGGAATCTAGGCTAACTGAACAGGAAAATGGTCTCCTTCTTTCACTAAAGCTTTTAGTGCCTTCAATAAATAGTCACTCTCTTGGAAATATATTGATCTGTGTTGGAAAGTTCATTGTAGATCCTTTTCAAAAGTTCATGTCAAGTCATTTTCTGTGTTTATTATTTACTTCTAATAACATTGACAAACCCATTAGGTGCTGACAGTTGTATAGTTTTTTTCAGATGAGAAATCTTGGCCCTTTCTCATTGTAGAAAAAGGTTACAAGACCCTTTAATGAGAATAATTTGATTTCTAATTAGTAACAAATGCAAAACCTGAGTACATTGGACAAAAAAGAAATAAAGTCATTAACTCAGTCATCAGTGTGTTAAAAAAAAAGCTAGCTGAAGACTTGAAAGATCAAACAATGTAGAAACAGAATGCAAGATAATCTGAAGTTTTTGGAAGAACTCCATTAAAGAGAAACAATTTTAATAGAACACTGTGTAAGGAGACAAGAAAAAAGAATAATCCTTTCTAGTTATTGAACTTAAGAGTTGGTATAATATTCCAAGAAAATGCAGGCCATTTTTTCAAGGCATCCTCAGGTATCACATTTTAAATGTGAATATTTTCTTTAAAATAATTTGAAAATTAAACAATTATGCTTGAGGCTTAGTTCTGAGGCTTTGGTTCTCCTCTGTTTTTTGTTTTGTTGTTTGGTTGGTTTGGTTTGGTTTGAAGCAGTAAATATTTTTTGCTGTGTCTGAGAGACTGAAGTAAAAAAGCACTGCTTTCCCACTTCATTTGTTTTAGAATGGAATCACAGAAAACATTGCTACATTTTGAAACTTTTCACAAGGATAAGAATGGATCCCAAAATGAGCAGCTTTATTTATAGGATTGGTCCCAGTGAAGTCAATAGCAAAAATCACTGGAATACTATGGTTCAATGTAAAGCTGCAATCATACAGAGAACCAGAAACGAGAACCAGAAACAAAGTAAATGAAGTTATTTGGATGTGTAATTACCCTCTGAAAGTACACTTGGAAACAAATAAGAGGTAGAATTCGATTTAAAAGGCAGGTTGATGTCCATGCTGCTTCTTGGGGAAGAGAAAAAAATAAAAGAAAAAGGTCAAATACATGTTGTTGTTGGTTTCTTTTTGATTTAACAGTCCCGCTGGGTCCAGGCTTGCTCATTTTACCAGAAAGACAGATTTTCAAGATTTTGTTTGGTATATCCCAATGCTGCATCACAGACAACACTAGTACAAACAACTTACTTCTAGAAAAAATAATTCTTAGTCTACAGTATAAACATATTGAAAATGTGCAATATACATGCAGTTTTCTTTTTTTTGTTTTTTTTTTTTTTTGCTTTGCAAATGACATCAAGAGGAAATAGAAATAAATAGAATTTTTATCTCTATATTATGTAAGTTTTAAATTAGATGTTTTAAACAGAACCTGTAACTACAGTTTTATGTATAAAACTACACTGAAAAGCATGTAATGTTATACTGCTGCTTCTATAATTTACTGGTAGTTAACATATAGTAATTAATTGAAATTCTTACCATAATCACTTATTTTAAAATGTGAACATAAAAGCTTTTTTACTTGTTGTGCCACACTACAGTTCTCTTACAAATATATGGAAAGTTATGGAACACAAAAGTTACTATCTTATTACCCTTACACTTTCATACACTAAGTAATATCAAAGCAATAATATGGCTCGCTAAGGTCCACAGTGAATGCACATGACTTCATCAACCCTTAGCGAACCATAAAGACCCAAGGATAACAATGCAAATCAGTCTTCCATGTACACAATACACAGTGAGACAGTAATATTACAGGAATAGTTTTGTCTGCATACAGAAATATTTTAAGATAATGAAAGTGTCACTACATGATATCACAGGGGACTCCTATACACACTCCACCAGGTGGAATTAAGAAAAACTTAATGATCCATTGTTGCTCTCAGTAGATTTCAAAATGCAAATTGACTTGTTATGTTTCTTTTAGCCAGGCAGAAAAAAAAAACAAAAACATAATACATTTGCTGTTTCATGAGGTGCTTATTTTTATACTCAATGAGAGGCAAAGCACACAGTCATGCATATAAGCAAATGTCTCTTAATCCTACTAAAGGCATAGCACTTTTATGCATTATGCTTCATAATTCTTCTTTTATTATCATCTTGAGGTTCACAAAAAGTAACAAGAATATTTCAAGAAAATTTCACCAAAGACAGAAAATAAATTAGGTTGGTTATCCATATCAGGAAAAATTTACCCCAGATGAACAGTACAATGTGTTATTGTAGCCAAAATAATGAGACTAAATGGTTCACATGGATATGCCATTTATTTTTAACCCCAAAGCAAAAGTTCCATTTAAGACACAGCATATATTTGCCTAGAAAGCTGCCTGGGTCACTTAGAGAACCAGTGACACAGTAACTCTTTACTAGGGGGCTGGAGGGGAGAGGGGGAAGAAAGAAGGAAAAAGAAAAAACGAAGTTGCTCTCATGTAGAAGTGAAACAACTGCATATTTAATTGAGGGTTTGTAGGAGGAGGTGGAGTAGAAGGAATAATTTAAATGGATACTGGAAACAATACTGCAACCTTTGTCGGGTCTTCTTTCTCGTTGATACCTAATTTTATTTGCTTCTGATTATTTTAGTTTCAAAATGAAGTAAAATCTATTTCTTGCCTAAATTTCTTCCATAGGGTACAGCTGGGAAATCTTTATACCATTATCATTTATTTTGGATCGTTACTGCTGAGAAGTTAGAGGGAATTATATGAATGTGAAGCTGGAAGGTAAAAAGTGATTTGAAGAAATAAGTATTGGGTCTTCGGTCTGTTTTCACACTTGGGTCCTGCTCCAAAACCTCTTCACAAAATTTATTTACAACTTTCAAAATTAAAAATACCATTCTCAATCAGTTCTTCTGCTTAGGGTGGCTTAAATCTCTCAAATAATGCCTAATTTTAGATGTGAGAGGGGTCTCAAATGAAATCTTATGTTTAGAGAGTTATGCATATCCAGCAGCACAGTCATATGCCTTGGTTATAGAAAAAGTAGAAGATCAGAGTTTGGATAAAAATAGACTATTGTGCTGTCCTGATTTCAGATAAGATAGTTAATTTACTTCCTAGTAACTGATATAATCCTGTGTTTTGGATTTAGGATGACAATAATGTTGTTAATACAGCAATGTTTCAGCTGTTGCTGAGCAGCTCTTACAGTAAATCAAGGACTTTTCATCTTCTCGTACTGTCCTGCCAGTGAGGAGGCTGAGACTGCATGGGAAGTTGTCTTATTAAACTGCCTTTATCTCAATCTATGAGTTTTACCCTGTTGTTTGTTTTTTTTTTTCTCTTCCTCAGTTCTCTCTTTCTCTCTTCATCCCACCGCTAGGGGAGAATGAACAATTGGTGCTGTGACGTTTATCTGCCTGCAGCTTAAACCACAACATGTGTAAATGCCAAACATTTGTTTCTACTACCACCTTAAAACAATCTTCAAGGTTGCAGCCCAACTACTGTCATTGTTTCTGTTCTGCATAATTGTGCAATTTGGGCTGACAGAGTGGAAAAAAAAAAAAAAAAAAAGAAAAAAAGATATTGTCATCCAAGACAGATATAGGTCACAATATATATTCTGTCATTAACAGGAGTGAAGAATAATAGATGAAGAAGAAATTGCCTCTTCACACTTCACTCAACATTCTTTTCCTCTCAGGGACTTCAAATATATTGTTTTGTTTTATTTTGTTTCTACATTTCTAACTTCTAATATTCCAAACACCACATCAGGGGTCACTTGAACTGTTAACTAATACCCTGGCAGGTATTTTGTCTAAAATTACCTATAAGGACTCTATCTAGCAGCTAAGGGTAAAGGAGTAATACACCTTACAAGCATCTTAATTTGTAACCTTTTCTTGAAACAGGAATGTTATCTAGTATCTTGCTCATTACAGTGTACATATTCAATGTTAAGATACTATATATATACATACATATATATATATATGAAGGTAACCTTTTAGATTTGAGTTGCCTGAATCTGTTTGAAACCCATTTTTTCACTGCTTTCCTTTTCCACGTAATTCACACATACAAGCAACTATGTAAAGGGCTTCCATTAGTAAGAATGCAATCAGCTGTCATATGAATATTGCTTTGAGAATTCAGCAGTCAAGTCTACATTTTAATTCAGTCCTTTGGAACACTTGAAGAACAAGAACAATCGCAATCGTGGAAGCAGAAGAAAAAGAATTGATGCAACTTTCATCTTTTTGGCTCATTAATTCTGAAATTAGGAGGCTTCGTTATTGGTTATAAAGCTTCCCCAGAGAATCTAAAGGCTGCCTCAGACCATCTAAAAGCTGCAAGGAAGCAACTATAATTAGTCTCCTTTTTGTTTCTTCCTTTTATTTTGTCTTTTGCTTCAGAGAAACATGCCAGGAAGATTATATTCAAAACTGTAAATGCATCTAAATTACAAATACAGCTTAATAATATTTGTATTTTTTTTTCAATTATTTGAGACATAAATGTAATTTTAACTAAATTCTCTATTATCCTATTGCCTTACTTTGATATACATACTACATTTTAAAGCACCTACTATAATATATAGGCAGGTCTGTTAAAAATTACATACATAATCAATATTTAACTGATCCCATCACTACAGTTACCAGCCAAGAATGACTCAACAAAGAATTAATCAAAATAGCCAATGATCCTGTCTTCACATTGCAGATATAAGAAAATACCTTGGCCTCAAAATTTTCAAATTTGAGGGCCCAGAGAAGAACAAATTAAATTATTGAGACTACTCCTGGAAAATGTTTTATCCATTCAAATTTAGGACTCTAGACTGAGCTTCTCCACTAAGCATTGTTGTACTAATGTCTGTTAGAATGTGCAAAAAGGCAGATTATTGAAAAGAGTAGTTCCAAATCACCCAGAGATTTTAATCTTAAAACCAGTGAACACTCAGAAATTTTTAGGTGAGGCAGATTCTCAGATCTAGGTATCCTTAATTTCTAATACTTTCTATTTTGAAAAAATGTGCACAATATTAAACATTAAACAAAAACATGATTTTTTATACTGTTTTACAAAGCACACGGGGAAAATGTTGAGTCAAATGAACCATATCTACTTCATATTAATTTTTAAAAAACTGGTTTAGGTTTATCTCAAATATGTTTGACAAGAACATTGTCACCACCCTTTACACTACTTTAGATATTAAACAAAACCCTGCTTTGCAAGGTTTTGTTATGTTTTACTGTTACATTTATTTTTGTGATTTCACATGCTATCTTTATTATTATGAAAGATGCAGCACCTGGAATGAAAAGAATGTATAAGATTTCATTTGAAAAAAGAAGATATATTTCAGGGTGTTATGGAATTCTTGATCAAGGAAAAATAAATTAGTTTAAAAATCATATTTAGAAACAAACTTAACGTGTACATCAGGCCTAAATGCCAGACACTTTCTTAGTAAAGTGATGGAAGAATTGTTCACTTTTTTTATTTTTCCCCCAGTATTTTTTTAATCAGTCATCTCCAGAACCATCACAGAAGCAGAGAAATCTGTGGGTAAACAAGCAGAAACCCCAGCATCTACCTATGTGTACTAGGAAAGTTGTTACTTAAGGTAAATAAAGTAATTACTAACAGCTTTAACTCAAAGTATTCTTGCTGTTATTGCTTTGTCTAGAGATGAATATTATTTAAAAGTAGCACTGAGAAATATATGACAGAATTAATAAAAGAAATATCCATTCATGCGTTTCATTTAGAATAAAAAAGGCTTTATTCAAATATGTTTTAGTGACTTCTGGAGAAGAAGAGAACAGGTAGCCAACAAGATTCTTTATTTCTGTCTTCCGCTGGTCCCTTCATAGCTTTAGTCTCGGCTTACACTCTGTATTTTTGAATCAAACGCTATCTACTTTCACATCAGAAAATAACTGAACATTTGAACTTAAGTCCTTTAAAAAAGAAAAAAAAAAAAAATCTGAAATCCTCATCAGCTTTAAAATTCCCAAGATGCCTAGAACATTACTTCTGCTAATGCTCAGAACTGCCACACTACTCTGGTAATAGTGTAACACCATGCCATGTCTTGACAGACCCGAACACAACAGACCATCTCAGAGTGTGACTGGACCAGTCTACACCTGTAGAGAGGAGGACTGAGTTCTTTCACAGAGTAATTTTGCGTAGAGAAACCATATGATTCCTTGCTCTCATAGACAGTGACCTGTAGTCCCTAATCCAAATTCAAGATTTAACATAGATTTCATACTGGAATAATAAACCTCAAAAGTAACTAGTTTTCTCATTATTATTAATTTTCTAGGTGGATAGTTCATCTTATTTTGGGGAACTGGGCTTGTCTTTCTGTTCTGCATTACCAAGCAGCAAGCTACGTGCCATGGTCTCTGCCAGCTATATATACATGCTAGAACATGACAGAGGATTGATGACAACTCTCTATCAGAATCTTTGTGAGGAGAGAAATAAGCATATTATGTATCAAAACAACACTGAGTAAACTCTTTAACTAAATTAGTGTCTTAAGAATAGTTACTTTTCTTTTTTTTTTTGTTTTCTACTAATAAAGAGAAGTTGAAATGTTATAGAATGATACAGTCAATATTGTAGCCGTTTGACTGAATGTTCAAATGCAGAATAATCAGTATAATTCAAAGTAGCTAAGAAACCTAATCAGAATCTTATGTTCTGCCAAGGGAACCTTCATCTTGTGTCCAGCTTACCAAACGTAGAAATAGTTTATTTTTCCTAAGTGCTATGTGTTTCTGTTTCTAGCCTTAAAAATCAATTATACATGGCAGTGAGTAATTAACCCAAATAATGAGATGTTATTTTAAATTACGATCCTACTTTCTTTGAACTGTTTTTGCACTAAACCTTAACTACCATGTCTGCATTGTTCTGATCTCTTTATAGCTTCACAAGCTTGTTTTTCTGCGGGTTCCTTTCAGTTAAATATCACCTGCAGTCATCCTAAGAAATAATTAGGTATTTTACTTGCAGGTTTCAAATAAATTGTAGGTCCATTCCATAAGATGAAAGTTATCTAATGCTACTGCATCACTAAAATACATCTAGCTATAGTGTGCAGAGTCCTGTCATGTAAGAAATGGGCTACTGTAGTTAACTTTAGCAGTCAGGTTAATTGCATTTCTATCATCTAAGTACACCATTGAGTGTACTGTAAAGTCATTTAAATGGGTTGCTGACCCATTTCTGTGTTTTCTTTTTCTTTCTCTCTTTCTTATCTATCCTTTGCATCTTGCCATGATTTTTGCAAATGGAACATTTATCAACATCATCTGATTTGCATATTCTCTCTCCTTTGATGCACATTAAGAGAAATTGTTGAAAGCATTCTACTTCATTCAGCAGTATGGCATGAATAGCCACTCTCCTGCCATCACCACCATTGAGAATCCAGTGTTGTCCAGGGTCCTGAGCAAAGCATTTACAGAGACACTTTCATGCCTATGGCTATGCAGTTTGCCCTCTGGTCTCACCTTAACCTCCATGATGTCATGTTACAATCCCCTACTCTGAACTGGTAGGAGACAGCTGAACTCCATAGCACACAAAATCATGTTTCTGAGCAGTGTTCACTCCTTTTCATTTTCCTTTTCATTCAGCAGGGCCTTAGGAGCCCATTCTCCCACTCTGGAGTACAACGGGCCCCTATTCTTTCACGTAGAGCTGTTCTGTCTTTGATTTGAAAGCAGAGGCCTCAGGGACCCCTGAAAGCTTGTACAGTATTTCCAGTTCCAACTGACAAGTCCAGCTCTCTTTTCTTTCTAGCCTGCATCTTTCTCTGCAAACTTCAAAGCCACTTATCTGTCGATTTCTGCCAACACTGATATAAAGGGCCATGAAGGAACAGGAATTAGGGAGGAGAGGTCTCACATCTGCTTGGTAAGAGCATCTGTACCTCTGTCGCTGACCTCAAGAGACTCCCTTCAGTTCAGTTCCCTCCTTTGCTGAACCTAATCCCTACGCTGTCCACTCTGTCCCATTACTGCCACGTCCAACAGCACCAGAACAAGGAAGACTTTTTGCAGCATTTTCTCCTTGACTCCGCTGTGGAGGGAGCTTAGCAAGCCCAACCTCCCTCTACATTTGCCCGAGCCTCACACAGAAAACAGAAACCCACAGAGGATTTCCTGAAGGTGTTAGTCTCGCTCATGAAAATCTATTGAAACATAGATTTTCCACCAATACAGCAACAGTTTTCTATGGAGAAAGCAAAGAACAAGAAGAGGAAAGGAAAAGACAGAGAAAAGCAACAGTTCCCTAGAGAAAGGAGGAATGGTTTTCTGGGAAGAAAGAGGTGGCTTTGAGTGTCCAGAGGAATTCCTGTTTCTTGAGGAAGGATTTATGTGTCTAAAAAGGAACATTAAAGGCAGTAATGATCAGTCGTGAATTAATGCAAAAAGAAGTATGTTCGTGAAATGGAGTCCTAAAGAAAATCTGCATTTTTAATATATTTTTAAATCTGTACTGATTTTGTCCTCCTGAGAGAAACCACTCTGTGCTTGCAAGGGCATGAACATGTTCACAAGAAAATTGGAGGAAGGGGGCAAAGTCTGAGATCATTTGTCATTATTTACCAAAATAATTCCTAAGTCATCCCATAACCAAATGGGATGTCTTATGGCTTGTCTTGGGCTTCCAGCCTGTAAATATCCAATAAATGGCTTAAAACCTAGAAACAGGTTAGTACACATCTAGATGCCTAGCTGATAGACACAGACAGTCTGAAGGTCACTTTGCCAATCTGAATTGGACTGAATCTGCTCTGTTTCACAAAATTCAAAGGCACACTACAACCACATGAATACTCCCTGCATCTCTCCAGTTTTCCAGTGCAAATCTGGGTTGTTAATAGGATCTCAGGATCTATCCTGTGACTTTTATCTTTTTGAGTAAAACAGAATGAAACCTTGGCTAATATATGCAGAAATCCTAAGGTACTCAGGATTCAATACTATTAGACCTTGAATTGTATGTAGTGCTATTCCAAAAGTATCAGATTTCATAGACACTTGTGTAATATTAATGCAAAATCACTTACAGCTACAACATAAACCGTACTATTTTTCACTGCTTCTTTCTTTTAAAATGACTTGCAAATCAATCACCACCAAAATCAAGCCCAACCTTTACTTTTCACAGATCACAGCCACAGTCCACTGAGTTCTTGTCACTCTTAGTAAACTCTGTTATTGCTTAAAAGTTTTTTTAATACTTACCAATATCTAGGTCTGAATGACACAGACACTTGATACAAGGTCTTTATTCCTATGTGTACCCCAGGTGGAATTCTGTTAATACAAGCTGAGGTTTAGGTATTTTTTCAAGCATCAAAAGCTTAATCCAAAATACTGCAGAGAAAATGATTGAATACACCCTAGAATATAAATAAGAAAATGCAATAACTACCTTCCCTTGGTTTGACAAACCCATCTTTCCAAAACCATTTATTTCTCCTTTAAGCAAGCTTTCTACCATAACACCACTCCTCAAGATTTCTGGAAAAACAGACTATATGTAACAAACAGGGTAAATGTCATCCTTTGTTAAAATGAAAGCCTCGTTCAAATACCACACTACAGTAGTAATATGGACATATTAGCCTTATCTCAACTTGTCTCAAATTTCCTCAAAAATGTTAATTTCAAATCATATTTCATAAAAAGTTCATTCTCCTCACCAGAAACCAATGGTAATTAATTCCATGCAGTCTGTCTGAAAACATTTCTTTAACTTCTATTCAACTCAGTATTCATTATGTCTTTCTGAAATCTCAAAAAATATAACTTGGTGTGCTCTGGTACTAGAATCTGCAGAAATGAATAATTACTGCTTGTCCTCTAAATGTACAAATCTAGATATTAAACAAACTAACAAGCAAAACCAAGGAAAAAAAAAACAAAACAACAAACCAAAGCAAAATAAACAAACACAAAAAAATTAACAGAAACAAAGCACACAGAAAACAACAAGGGGGGTGGGGAGGACAGGAAGGAAGGAAGGAAGGGAGGAAGGAAGGAAGGAAGGAAGGAAGGAAGGAAGGAAGGAAGGAAGGAAGGAAGGAATCAAGGAAGGACATAGGCAAAACTATATTAATGTAAATTTTTCTGTTACTTCCTAATCAAATGCACTCATTTTTGCATTATTAACTGCCTTACTAAAGGAATGACAGCAGGTAACAGGTCTTTAAAAACAGTTTAACCATTTAATCATGCCACTGCCTTAGTTGTCTTTGATACAATCTTTGCTGGAATTTTTCTATATAGTTTTGGACCTCATCTTAACAGCCACCTTAAATTCAATCTGATAATAAGAAACATTTTAGAGGTAAGAAGCTCCATCTGCTGGAAATTTAGTTGTATATTCCAGCTTTTCCTGTGGTTTTTATAATCTTATTACTTACATCTTTATTAATTATCTCCCTCTAATGGAAATCTCATTCTTTTAAGTTATTAAAAGTAAATATTTTACCAGTCAACACAACAGAATATATTAACAGTATTTACTGATGGAAAAGATAACATAGAACATTTGAGTTGCTGCCTCACTTACTTTATTTTCCACTTGACTTTTATTTTCAGGCAGAAATATTTCACAGAAAAAATTAATAAAACCCTGAATTCTTTTGGACTACAAGCTAAATTAGTGCTTAAAAATATTATTTTAATTCCTGATATGTGACCCTAGCTTCTGTATCTGCTCCAACTGAGAAAAGAACACCATAAAGAGCATTCACATAGATTTTGCACAACACGGCCCATTTTTCAACATCGTGAACATGTTGAAAATGTTGAGATTTTGTGATGTTTCTGCTTTCATGATTAAGTAAGTTCTGAATCTTTTTTGGAAAGAAAGTTATTTTATTTAAATGAAGGTTGGTATCAATCTTTTCAGCTAGAGTTGTGCTGTGAACAGCAGCTGCCAGAGGGCCATGGTGGAAGAAGAGTGCAAGCACCAGTGCTAAATGATAATGGCTTTGACAGGCAATACTAGTAAGATTGTTGCTCTTTGCTCTACCTCACTTTTCTTTTATCCATGCTGCAATATCTCAAGTACAAATATTCAGATCACTGTCAAATGTATTTACAAATCATGCCTTACATCATGTATCAAAGAGATGATCACCATTAGAAACATTTCTTAAATTGAAATTGAAGCTTAAAGGAAAGCAAATGTTTGCAGAGATTTACTTAAGTCTGACGGATGTGATTTATGTTTCTAAAAGTTTAACAACTCCACTTCGAATTTCAGGTGGTTAATAAATTAACTAATTCTCTTTCTGCACCTCGTATTCCTGTGTTATATGTTTTTATGTTTTTTGTTGTTGTTGTTTTAATGATAAGAAATGGAAATCATAGTATTTGAAATTGTTGATGTGCTATTGAGCTGTACATTACCTTAGTGCTGACTGCCAAGATCAAGCAGCATTGCTGCCTTTCTTCTGAAGCATTCATGACTTTCATTCACCTGGAATCATTTATATGCATGTTTGCAAAGAAACATTTATAGGGTGTTTTAGGACAATTACATCTTTAATTCATTGAGCTTACACTATTTTTAATTGAGTACAGATTTATAGATTTCTAGACTCGCCAACACAGAAATGTTCAATTTCAAAATCAGTAAAATACTTCACACTGCATCCAGATATAAAACTATCCCTTTTTTCCACAGGGAAATGGCTTGTACTAAAATACAAAAGAAGGGAAGAGGAAGAGGTTATTTCTCTTTATAGTTTCCACAATCTCATGTCAAGGGATTTGCAAAACTTAAGGGTGGAAGCAGTTCATCGTTATCTTCCCTGTTCTTTCACGTTGAGTGCACTTTATCAGACACCCTGGATGAGCTTAGCAGTGAGATAAAGCATTGGCACACTTTGTTGGCTCTGTCTGTTGGCTGCACTGTACACACAATGGTCTCAAAGTCAAAAAAGTTTTATTGAGTGAGTGGGATGAACATTTCTTGCTTTGTCCTTTACATGTATTTCCTTGTTGAAAAAGAAAAGAAAGGCACCCCCTCCAGACACACATGTCATTACATAGCTCCCAAATCCTGTGAAATATGAGGTAGTTTACACAAAACAATATTTACATGTGACTGCTACAATTTCTAGAGCTTTTCTGGGAAGAAGGCACAATTCCTATCCATTAGCAGTTTCAAATAAGTCTTATAAAAAATATCTGGCATATGTTGATAAACTTTATTGTCCACGAATTGTCTCTATTTTTTTCTAAATCTCTATCCCTATATGTAGCAGACAAAAGAAACACAGAACTTCTCTTTTTCCAGTAAGCATTGTTATTAATATAATGGGTCTATATCCTCCAAGCAGACTCCTTTGAAGCTCTTATTAAATTACATGTGTATTTTGCCTGACCACACAATTGCACAGATCAGTCATTTGGGTGACACACGATGATTTGCAACCAAGATGAAATATCAGCCAAAGCACATTCTTCCTTTTTGAGAATACTTTTTTGCAGTGTTGAGGGTTAAGATTGCGGGGTGACAATAAAACCCTGGCAGATGTATTGTTAACCCCCTCTCCCCCTCCCACACTTCTCCCTCCCTCTCCCCCCTTTTCACTAAGGAGAGGCGATTGGGAGGAAAAGAAGCACAGAGTGAAGAGAGTTGGAAAAAATTAAAGATGTTTTACTAATGCTACTAATAAGAATAGAGAAAATAATACAAAATATACAAAACCAATCTTGAAAGTCTCAGCAACTGCAGAGCCGGCAACCAAGGTCCTGGATTAGACTCTGCAGCCAGTCGGAGCTGGATTCAGTCTCTCATTAGGCCTCAGTTTGCAGGGACGACTAGCAAGGTCCTCTTCTAATGTTGGCCATAAGCAGAAGGGAAAAGGCAAAAAGGGAAGAGCAAACGAGATCCTCGTGATCTCCCACTTTTATATGAAGTATTCACGTGAATGGGATGTTATACACAGTTGGTCAGTTTCTTGGTCTCTTGTTTCTCGTCGCCCCTCTCGCGAGATGTCCATCCGTGCTTATCAATAAGTTTGCATTCCATTTGCTAGGTTTACCAAAACATGTGTCTGGTGCTCCAGGAAAATGCAGTTAATATGAAGGCTTTAGCTGACAGGCAAATTCACTGAAAGAGAAACTTTTTTTTAAACAAAACCAGGACACACAGCCATTCAAACATTCAGAAACATAAGTACTTATTATAACTAGAATTCTTTCCAAAATAGAAGTTAAAAGGGTTCTCTAAATACAAGGGTAATTCATATGAATGTATTTCATGTAAGAGAAAAATAATTTAGGCTAGAATGTAAAGCACGGAAAAATAACGGGAAGACAAAGCAAGTATGGAAAATGGGCAGATTGAAAGAAAAGGAAGTATAACAGGGAGACAATCAGAATGCAATTAAAAAAAAGTAAATAAAAAGAAGATTGGTATCTGAAAACACCTTACATTTTGGAAATCATAAAAAAAAAAAATAGCTTAAGTAATTAGGGAGAAATAAGGTTTTTTGATCTTTCCTCTTCTTTTTAGCCAGTTGGGAACAAATACCCAGAGAGAAAAAAAAAAAGGGGATACATGAGCCCAAACTAGTGCAAATAGACAAGAAACTGTAAAAGATCAGGAAAGGCACTTCAGACACTTCAGACAGAGCAAGTGAAGGGTAAGCAGCAGTTATCAGGAGAAGGACTGAAATTCTAACTGCATGTTATGGACAAATTTTGAGCCATCCTGGGGTTAGTTTACCGAAGTGAGAGCACCTTCCTTATGGGTGATTTAACAAAATGTCTTTGGACTATACTATGAACCTCTCTTGTATTGAATCTTCTTATGACAGTGTAAGTATCACATTTTTAAAGCATGAAAGCATGAAAATATCTACAATAAGTAATTGTCTTGTATTTTTGTCCAAATTATAATCTTAATTGGTTTAAAAAGAAAAGAAGTTTTTTAAGTCTCTGCAGCTTTGTCTGTATACAGATATTGATGACATCTACCCACACTGCAAGAAAATCAGAGATATTCTTCCTAAAACAACAACAACAGTAACTTGAAAGTACTAGTGAAAGCAAATTTTAGCGAGGTTACATGCAAATTCTGAAACTCACACAACCAGATCAAAAATGTGAAATGCTTCTGAGGTAAAGACAATTATCAATGTACTTATAAAACTTTAAGTTTCACTTTTTTGATTGTACATATTAACCTAGATATTAAAAATATTTACTGCTTATCTCATAGAAAATATCTTGAAAGTATAAAAATATCCTAAAGACAGAGACCCTGAAGAGAGTCCCTCCTTCTGTTTGGAGGAATGTAAAAGCAGGAGTCACAAAATCTTGGTCATATTTCACACAAACCAGCCCTCAAATCAAATGTCACATTTCCAATTAGCAGCTCATACAAGTCCAACATCTTATAATTAATGTTCTTTCAGCAGCATTGGAACTCTTCCCTTAATTTTTTTCTCAGATACAAAACATGGATTAGCTACAACTAATATCTTTTGATTAAGATCTTGCTTTTCATGATGTTTGTCAGCTTCAGGTTGAGAAAATTGGTCATTTTTACCTTGGCTCAACATCAAATCCATTTTGCATTAATGCAGTTTTAAAGGCTTTTTTTTTTTTTTCCTTTGTGGCCCACTGCCTCATTGGGACCTGTAGTATCTGCAGACTTGCTCCACTACTTCTGAGGTCCACTAGACTAAGACTGCTCCACTAGACATATTTCTCACAGGACTTCTCATCCCTAATTTAAAGAAAGAGACAACTACAGCTGTACAAATCAATGTGTCATAAAGTAAAAGGAATTGACACAATTTCTTGGATATTTCTAATCCATCAGAAGCATTTTGTTGGTACTAACTCTTTTGGTTGATTGTTTTGGTTCTGGGCATTGTATTTTTTTCTGCCTGAGTTGAAGAAAGAGCTTTAAATTAAAATATTTGCAATCCTCCTTAAAAAGAGGCTTTGAATTGTGCTCAGTTCTAAGTTTTACATCAGATGTTGAATAATTTTTTGTTCATGCTAACGTTGCATGAGCACTTACTGTGCCAGCTATTCCACTGAAGTCAATCCTATTGAGTTAACCCCTACAAAGAAGTTGAGAAGTTGAAATAAATTAACTAGCAGTTCAAATAACAGTCTGGAAAGATGTCACATAAGATGCTAAGCAATGGACAAACTATAGTGCATTGGCCAGTCTTTTTTGACACCTTGTTCCAGCTGATTTAGAGTTTTTGATTTAAATTAAAAAAGTTATCTTGATACTAAACTGGGGATATTTAAAGAAAAAAAAAGGCCTTCTGACAAACACAATAAACCCAATGGCAGGATTTCTCAGGTCAAAATCACAGTTGTGCCTTCAGATTATTTGTGAGACTCCTTACAACTTATTTAAGGCATGCATTCATGGGAATTGTATCATTGAAATGGATTTTAACTTAATGCAAGAGATTGTGTGGACCTTATGCTTTAGGAATAAGAGTGGCTTATTTGAGTTTAGGTAAATCTGTTCCCAAATGATTTCCAGTAATCTGAAATAAACGAGTTATTTTACTATGACTCTTCACAGAGATTTTATACTGGTTACTGTTTAAGCTATCTCAGTTTAAATTTATACCTTAAGTCATAGTGGAAAAACTTTGTCAGGGAAAACAACCAAGCAACCAAACAAAAACACCCACAAAACCTAACAGACCTAAACCTCTCTATGCTACAGTTTTCCATATGTGAAATATGGTGAACTACTTCTTGATTTATTCTAGCCTTTGTCAGTCTTACATTTTGAGACTACAGGCTCCTAAAGGGAAGAACCATCTTTTGCATGCTTAGCACAATAAGGCACTACCATTAGAAAGGGTCTCCAGGTGCTACTGTAATATAAATTAGTATTACTAACATGTAATTGTTGCAGTATAAACATCTATATAAGCACTGAAGTGCCATATATCTTACCTGCTTTCAACATGTCTCTAAAAGTGAAATGGAGTCATATCATTCTAAAGAACATGTTAATACTCATGATAAGCAAAGAAGAAAATTCTGTGGGGATTATATCTTCCCACATTTTACAGAATTAGCACAAAAAAAGATGCTGTTTCTATAGGAATAAGGAGGTAGACTAATGCTGAAAATCCTCAAAACCTTCTGAATCCTGAGTTAATTATAACGTTTAATGAAACTTTCTTGATCATGCTAGCAAAGTTTTAGCTAAACTAATAGGAAAATGTATCAGTTACTCATAGTTACAGCATGTGCTTTTAGATTTCCACTGGAAAACATAATCCTAATGCTGAGGTTTACCTGCTCTAAACCAGAGGTGCATTTTGCAGTTTTGGGTGAAAGTCACGTATTTTAAAACAGAAGTATCTCTCTCCTCATTACTAAAGCGGCTGATCTTATTCCAGGCAATTACTTTTAGATATTAAAATTTTCATTGTTTCACATTTTTACAACTAAGTTTAATTAAAGATAAAAATAAACATCTTAGATCTATTTAAAAAAAAAAAAATTCTCCTTATTAGTCATATTCTAAATATATTATTGAATAACTCTAATGTCTGAAATTACTCCAGTAATGGCTGCTTCATTAGAATTATCAAATCATTTTGGTTGGAAAAGACCTCTAAGTTCATTGAGTCTTAGCACTGCTGAGTCCACCTCTAAAACATGGCCCTAAGAACATCATCTTTGCATTGTTTAAACACCTTCAGGGATAGTGATTCAACCACCTCCCTGGGCAGTCTGTTCAGATCCTGTCCAACTGCCTGACAACACTTTCAGTAAACAAGTTTTTCGTAATATTCAATGTAAATCATCCCCAGCACAACTTGAAGCCATCTTCTCTCATCACTTATTATTTGGGAGAAAAGACTGACACCCTCTATGCTACAACCTCCTTTCAGGTAGTTGTAGAGAGAGATAAGGTCTCACCTCAGCCTCTTCTTCTCCAGGCTAAACAGCCACAGTTCCCTCAGCTGCTTCTCATCAGACTTGGGCTCCAGACCCTTCACCAGCTTCCTTACCCTTCTCTGAATTCTTTCCAGGACCTCAATGTCCTCCTTATAGTGAGGGGCCCAAAACTGAACACTGTGTTCCAGGTGTAGCCTCACCAGTGCTGAGTACAGGGGGACAATCACTTTCCTAGTCCTACTGACCATACTAGTTCTGATACAAGACATTGATATGATTAATGTTCAAATATAAAGAAAAAAAAGTCTTTAGAATTTTTAGTGATAAGGCTGTGATGCTGTTCTAAGATCTAGCCACAGAAATATGATTCCAGCTTCAGATGCAACCAGAAAATACTTTGGGCCTCCTTTTGTGTATGACATGTGTACGACATGTCATTGTGTGACAAGATATTTGTAACATCCTTCACATCACTTGGTTGTAACTGAACATGGCTTTTCCAAACTTGAAACTGATTTCTAGGGAAGTTCTGTTTTATTTGTTAGGTTTAATTCCAATTTATATTTTATTTAATTTCAAAATTTTCAGTTAAATTCAACTCAACTTGCAAAGTCTGTTTCAAACTAGTCACATTCCAAAATAATTTCCAGAATTTTTATTTAAATTTTTCTAAAATGCTTGAACTTTTAGAAATCTAATTACTGCTAAATAGTTTTCGGTATCTCCACATAAATACTGTTCTTTGATGAACCTCTGATCCACTCCATGTATGTTAGTATCATGATATAACACACCTCACAAGCTTAAGCAAAAATTTCCTGTAATCCATTCACAATCATACCTGCAACTCTGACTCAACTGATATTTTAAGTACATTGTAAAAGAATATTAGAATATTTGAGAATTTTGGTGAAACATACTGCATTTATGTACAAGGTTATGTAAAGCTGCTAACCTGAAGATATGTATTACATTGTTTATTTATACTCTATACAATAAATTAAAAAAAAAAAAAAAAAGTCTTTCTATGTAGTACTTGTCAGATTCACATATTACCCATAGAATGACCTTCATTAATACCCACCTTGTCAGAAGGGGAAAAGTTCTTCAGTTTTTGTGCTATGTTATGTTATAATATAGTACCTCAATCTGTTTCAAGGACACAAGGAGACAGAGTGGCTGTATTCATTATGCTTGTTGGACAGGATGACAGAATCCAAGCAAATTTTTGTGACTTAACTATGATAAAATTAATTTTTTTTCACAGAATTCATTGGACAGTTGATTACATTTATTTCAGTAACAGATTGTTCCACATAAAGAGAAATGTGCTTTAACCATAAAATGAAATATGAGATCTGACAGAAGACACTTCAGCCAGGAAAAGTGATGGGCTCTCGTTTGTCACTGTTGAGATGTTTGATTTTCAAACCCAGCATGTTATGATAGTTCTGCAAATTGTCATCTGGATGTGGTCTTGACATTGGCTAGCAAACTCTCACTGACAACTCATCACATATTGGAGACCAAGGCTGGCCAGGAACCCAGAGAGATACAATCAGCCACTCATAGCCTAAGACTCCTGAGAAGGTGGAGGCGGATGAGATGCTCAGAATAAGCCAATTAGCAGTTTCTTCTATGGCCTATGTAAACTAATGACACACATTTGACTATTAACTAACTATTGCCTTCACAGTTATAGGCTCTCCCTCTTTCATCATGGTCCCACAAACAAGAAGTTGCAGAGACTTTTTTGTGGAGTAGGAAAATAATTAGCTGTATACAGTAAAAACCTTTCAAACTTTGATGCCTATATCAATCTCCCTGTAAACGTATAAAGCTCAGTCACCTATTAACAACCCATAAGGGCTGGGACGATTTGTGAAGCTCACACTGATCTCTGCATTATTTCACTTAAACTACCGATAGGCTGAAGTAAGCTTTTATATGCCTGCCTGGGCTGTGATTATTGATGCTTTCCAAGGAAGAGAAAGAACCCAAAGTTAGCATTAAGGATGGAGATAGAAGGCTAACGCTATGTTACTAACAAACAAATGTCATCAAGGACCTTGAAGAAAAACCTTCTATCACACAATATTAGAGATGTTTTCCAGTAATTCAAGACTTCTGTATTTTTAATTTAGATTTTTAATTTAAATAATTCACTCTACTCAACTCCTCACGGCAAATTTGTGTTTCTGTGTTTCTAACAGTTCCCTGTATGCTGGTTATCAGCCAAACTAGATTACAAAAATATGTTTAATTTGAATTTTCCTCAACTGTTGCCAGTCAAGTAATGACATCTGTTAACTCTGATATTAGAATCCAGCAAAATATCTAAGCATTTAACATATTTCCATGCAGTGATATTGTCTGGGCAGAAGGCTGCAGTAGAAGATCAGGTTGAAATGCCCCAGGAGGATATGTAGTTTTTGTTTGTGGATTTTTTTTTTCCTTCTTTCATCTTTGCCAGTTAGGTTAACAACTATCAAAAATATTTACAAATTTCAACAAGCTTTGGTAGCACAAAAGCTGTTCTTACAGACTCCCATCATTAATTGCAGCTAGGCAGATGATCTACATCATAAAGAGTTTGCTTTTTTTTTATTTCATTCATTAGATATTCTGCCTGACTTGGTGCCTGGGAAAAATCAGTCATGCTTACCGACTACATTAACTGTATTCATAGATACCAAATTTGTGTAATAAAAGTGTAGCATAACCTTAAAATGAAAACTTGTTGGAGTTGATAGTATACTATAGATTTAATCCATAACAGGATTTACCAAGTTATATGCATTTGTAAATGGCTAAGAATAAAAAAAATGCACAGAAAATTGGCATTTCTGTTTTAAGATCAATTATCTTGTTTCTTCATAGTTTTGTAACAAATATCTGAGAGTAATGATCTGCAGAGTGTGGTTAACTTTTACCAAAAGTCTCTACAAAAAAATACTTAGAAAAATAGTTATAGTGGGTGACATTTTGGTAATAATCTGATAATTAATAAAGTGAGCATTTTCCTAAAATAACATCCAGTGCTTCCTCTGTTCATTTGATATAACTCACACAATTACCACAGATCAGAATAGTTGCACTTCATTTGTATCTGTATGAAAGTGAAACTCCTACTACAAGAAAAATTTAAAGCTCTCTTTCACAGCAATGTTACTGAACTAATTGCAACATTACTGCTAATAATACAAATCCTTTCTTCTTCAGTTTCACCTTTCATCAGATTATCTCAAAGATTCTAAATCACTGACTGTGGGAGGCAGTAATTTTTATGTACTTTATATTGGAAATTATGCAGATGAGGGGAAAAAACAGAGGCTTTAATGCGTACACGGTGCATAAGTAGCAGGAATAGTTATATTAATTGCAATATGCTGCTCTGTTCCCTGGAAATTTCCTCAGTGCCAGGCACTTTACAGATATAAAGGCATCACCTTTTTTTTAATTATTTATTTATTTATTTTCGTTACTTATGCTTGTGACTAAAAATTAAATAAAAGTTAAACAATATCAAAATACCTCTCTTGAATGCACAGTAGACAAAATTACTGAATGTACAAGGCGAATAAAAACAAACCAAAAGACAAGCAGCTAAAGGAATGTAGAACTACATGTTCTTATCTCTGGTTTTGGGAGTTCCCAAAGATGCAATGCATTGTGGTGTAGCCTGCTGTAGAGATCCTCAACTGACCTTTAGCTAGCTGGTGGGTGCACAGATACTCCTTACCACATTATGGTAGGCACAGCTCAGGACAACATATGGGTAACATAACTGATTAGGAGTTCTTGAACTAGCTCTTCTGGCATTAGCTTAAGTTTTTCATGCATTGAACCAAAGGGATAAGGTCTTTGAGTTCTTTGGGTTTTAGACCCTATCCTCAACTCAGTGCTGATATATTTTAGTAATGACATTTATTTGAGAGTCCAGTTGGAGGCCTTTATCTAGTGGAGTGCCTCAGGGGTCTGTGCTGGGACCAGTATTATTCAACATATTCATCAATGACTTGGATGAGAGAATAGAGTGTACTATCAGCAAGTTTGCTGATGACACCAAACTGGGAAGAGTGGCTGACATGTCAGAAGGCTGTGCTACCATCCATCCAGACCTGGACAGGATGGAGAGTTGAGTGGGGAAAAAATTAATGAAATATTACAAGGGCAAGTGTAGAGTCCTACATCTGGGCACAAACAACCCCAGGTTCCAGTATAAGCTGGGGAATGACCTATTAGAGAGCAGTGTAGGGGAAAGGGACCTGGGGGTCCTAGTGGACAGCAGGATGACCATGAACCAGCACTGTGAACTTGTGGCCAGGAAGGCCAATGGCATCCTGGGGTGTATTAGAAAGGGGGTGGTTAGTAGGTCGAGATAGGTTCTCCTTCCCCTCTACTCTGCCCTGGTGAGACTGCATCTGGAATATTGTGTCCAATTCTGAGCCCCTCAGTTCCAGGACAGGGAACTGCTTAAGAGAGTTCAACACAGAGCCACAGAGATGATTAAGGGAGTGGAGTGTCTCCATTATGAGGAAAGGCTGAAGGAGCTGGGTCTCTTTAGTTTGGAGAAGAGGAAACTGAGGGGCGAACTAATTAATGTTTATAAATATATAAAGGGTGTGTGTCACAAGGATGGAGCCAGGCTCTTCTTGGTGACAAACAATGATAAGACAAGGGGCAATGGATATAAACTGGAACACAGGAGGTTCCATTTAAATTTGAGAAGAAACTTCTTTACGATGAGGGTGACAGAGCACTGAAACAGGCTGCCCAGGGAGGCTGTGGAGTCTCCTTCTCTGGAGACGTTCAAAACCCACCTGTGTAACCTCATTTAGGTGTTCCTGCTCTGACAGTGGGATTGGACTAGATGATCTTTTGAGGTCCCTTCCAATCCCTAACATTCTGTGATTCTGTGACTCTGTGATTTAGTGTTGACGTGGCCTCACCATGATTATTGTGTGTGCTCTAGACCCTGCAATTTAAAAAGGATATTAAAGTACTTGAATGCATCCAGAGGAGGGCAACAAACCTGGTTGAAGGGCTGTAAAGAATGCCCTATGAGGAGCAGCTGAGGACTCTGGGTTTGTCTTGTTTGGTGAAAAGGAGGCTGAGAGGCAACCTCATTGATTTCTGCAGGTTCCTGAGGAGAGGAATTGGAGAGCAAGGTGCTGATCTCTTCTCCCTGATATCCAATGATAGTATGCGTGGGAATGGTTCGAAGTTGCATCAGGGGACCTTCAGACTTGACATTAGGAGGCATTTATTCACAGAGAGGTTGGTCAAATACTGGAACAAGCTTCCTTAAGACGCAGCAGATGCCTCACTCCTGTCAGTGTTTAAGAGATATTTGGAAAATGCCCTTAATAACACGCTTTAACTTTTGGCCATCCCTGAAGAGTTCAGGCAGTTGGACTAGATCATCATTGTAGGTCCCTTCCAATATAATTATTCTATTCTATTCTATTCTATTCTATTCTATTCTATTCTATTCTATTCTATTCTATTCTATTCTATTCTATTCTATTCTACTCCACTCCACTCCACTCCACTCCACTCCACTCCACTCCACTCCACTCCACTCCACTCTACTCTACTCTACTCTATTCTACATTATTGGGAGGTTTCACTTAGCAAAGAGAGCATTAGGAAATGTTAAATACTTTTACAGTGCTCACTAAAAAAAATAATTAGTGTCGTATTTCACAGTATCACAGTATCACAGTATGTTTGGGATTGGAAGGGACCTCAAAAGATCATCTAGTCCAGTCCCCCTGCTGGAGCAGGAACGCCTAGGTGAGGTCGCACAGGAACATGTCCAGGCGGGTTTTGAATGTCTCCAGAGAAGGAGACTCCACAACCTCCCTGGGCAGCCTGTTCCAGTGCTCTGTCGCCCTCACTGAGAAGAAGTTTTTTCTCAAATTTAAGCGGAACCTCTTGTGTTCCAGCTTGATCCCATTACCCCTTGTCCTATCATTGTTGGCCACCGAGAAGAGCCTGGCTCCATCCTCATGGCACTCACCCTTTATATATTTATAAACATTAATGAGGTCCCCCCTTAGTCTCCTCTTCTCCAAACTAAAGAGACCCAGCTCCCTCAGCCTTTCTTCATAAGGGAGGTGCTCCACTCCCTTAATAATCTTGGTTGCCCTACGCTGGACCCTCTCCAGCAGTTCCCTGTCCTTCTTGAACTGAGGGGCCCAGAACTGGACACAATATTCCAGATGTGGTCTCACCAGGGCGGAGTAGAGGGGAAGGAGAACCTCTCTCGATCTACTAGCCACCCCCCTTCTAATACAACCCAGGATGCCATTGGCCTTCCTGGACACAAGGGCACAGTGCTGGCATCATAGTCATCACACTTTCCCTTGTTAAATTTCATCAGGTTATTCCCCACCCAACTCTCCAGCCTGTCCAGGTCCCGCTGGATGGCAGCACAGCCTTCTGGTGTGTCAACCACCCCTCCCAGCTTAGTGTCATCAGCAAACTTGCTGATAGTACACTCTATTCCCTCGTCTAAATCGTTAATGAATATATTGAATAATATTGGCCCCAGCACTGACCCCTGAGGCACTCCACTAGATACTGGCCTCCAACTAGACTCCGCACCATTGACTACCACTCTCTGGCTTCTCTCCTTAAGCCAGTTTGCAACCCACCTCACTACTCTATTGTCTAGACCACACCTCCTCAACTTAGCTGTGAGGATGCTGTGGGAGACTGTGTCAAAGGCTTTACTGAAGTCAAGGTAGACCACATCCACCGCTCTGCCATCATCCATCCACCTTATTACATTCTCATAAAAGGCTATGAGGTTGGTATTTGCCCCGTAAATATTTTCTTTTAGAAAATAAAGAGTGTTGAAAGGGAAACATTTTACCAGAACAAGCCAATTTCAGTGGAGGTTTCTAATGCACCTAAATCTCACTTTCAATCCTTTTCATGCTCTGAAAACTTGCCTGATCTAAGCTACAGGCTTGTGTTCCATTCACCTCAATGACTATGCAGGAGGATGAATGAGAGGTTCTAGAAATAAATGGATATTTTGAAATTTCTTTTTCTTGGGGAATTGCCCTATGTCTTTTGCTATTCTAACTTAGAAAACAAATGTTCATTTTTCTTGATGAGAAAATTGCAGTTCCTACATAGCTCTTCAAAAAAAAAAAAAAAAATAGAAAGGTATACTATGTTAAAAAGTATCATGGATGCTAATTAATGACAAAAGAATCCAAAAACCTGGAGGGTGGGGGTTGTTTCTTGTTTGCTTGCTTATATGTCCCATATTTGCATTATTTGAGAAAACAAAACAAACAGACTAATAAGGATTATTAGGAAAGAAATGGAGCATAAACCAGCATAAACTAAGAATATAAACGCATAATGTGGCCATATCATTCATACTGAATGGAGTCATGATCTTCCCACCTCAGGAGGATATCTTTGAACTGGAGCAGGAATAAAGAAAAACAGCAATGATGGTTTATGTACAATTACAAAGAAAACAACCTTGAGTAATTATTGTTATTATTAGAATTATAAGTGACTTAGAAAAGGTGAATATGAAATTATTGTTCACAGTATTTTCCAGAGAAAGAACTACTGATTACTAGATAAAACTAAAGGTACCTCGTCCAAAAGAGAAATGTACATTTCAATTTGTAATTCATCACTACAGAGTATTACAAATGCTTGAAAGTTCATTAGACTACCTTTTGGCAGAAAACTCCACCAAGTGGTATCAAATACAAAAACGCCTGCTGTGGCTCAAATGCACAAATACCTGGGGTCACAAACAGCCCAAAATTGTGGAAGTATTCAGGAAACACAACTATACATACTACCTACTGCTGCATACTGTAAAGGGGTTTTGCCAGTTCAGCCATTTTTATGTTCATATTCATTGTATGCACAAGAAAAATACCAATGAACAAGTGGCTAGGGCTACAGTTTTAAGAACCAGGGTCTCCTGAGTATATTGCTTACTGCACAATGAGATTTTCTCTGAGAATGACCAGTCTATTTGTCTGCTGTCTGTATCTGTTCTCCGTCCATATTTTTTTTTTTTTTTTTTTGTATAACAGGGCTTTAAAAACAAATACATTTATATTTGTGAATTGCCATCATGATACAGATCAGTACAGGTCTATGAAAGTCTCACAGAAGGAAAGAAATTCCTGTAAAATACTAAATTCTCCATATTCCTGTAATATATAAACAACGGACAGAGAAAACATTCAACAAAACAAGAGCACATGCTTTCATTGACCATCTAGGTTTAGATCCCATCTTTCTTTCTTCACTGAAGGAAATGGCAAAGTACTTAGTGACTATTTACTGCAGATGCTTCTTTAAAAGGGATGAAAGAACTGAAAAAAAAACCCAAAACATTTTATCTGACACCCCTGCTTCCACCTCTTGTGTTTCCAATGCAATACTGTTAGCCCTAGCACACATGGGAAGAAGTACAATTAGCAGAACAGCTGCTTACACTCACTCCAACATATAAGCAGTCATTTATCTCAGAATTTAAATAAGTCTAGTGGTACAAAAAACATACTCTTGCTGTGGTTCTTTCATCCTACCTCTCCTGTTGTTTCTGTTTCTTTTATCTGTGATTCTGGCTTGTATTTCCATAGTTAGACTGTGAGTTCACTGAGAAAACGTTTGCCAATACTCACAAAATGGTGGTCCAAGACTGCTCGCACGTATGGGGAATATAAAGATGAATATGATAAAGCCTGGTTATTCTCACCGGTCAAAATATGACTTTAACACCTGTAAAACATTCATTCCTAGAAACAATCTCCCTTGATTCATATTCTAGAAACACAGAGGTGTCAGGGAGAAGCATTCTACTTTTCTACTTATTTATTACATTTACTATCAGAGTATGCTCAAGATGCTTTAGGATGTGAAATCTAGGTCATCTCAAGGCCATATTTTCTTCATAGAATATTGCTCCATATTTTCATAGCTTCTGTTCTAAATGGGTGGCAGAGACAATTCTAAACCAGCAGCAGATATTGAAGGCAGTTGGCTTCTAAACGTTTATTTCTTGATGATGAAGTGGGATGCATGCCCAGAATAGAAAAGAGTACGAGGAAGTGTGTAGACTTTGATGGGCCCAGGATGTCACACAGAGATGCAAAAACAGCCTTACCATTAAACAACACCAAACTGTTAAACAAGATTCAGGGCTTTGAATACAGGTCTCAGCTAGCTAGTTTATGGTTAGAGGTACAGTGAAAGATGAGGAAAAACAGTTAAAGCTTGAAATACAATGTACTTTGGTCTTTGACAAGGTATTTTGCCTTCTTTCCCTCACTACTTCAGACAAATATCATAGGGAAAAACAGTTTGGCCATGTATTAGACCTAAAAATGAAAACAACTATCTTTTTTGAGGCAAAGAAGTAAGGTGAGATGAGCTGGTTTTGTGTTGAAACATAATCCTGCTACTTTGAAGACAAATGGACAGGAAAGCACATAAAAAAAATAAACAAGTAGAAAAATGCTGTTTGTGTCTATGATGCTTACTGCTGTTCGTAACCTTGCTGCTTTCGAGGGGCAGCAACTAGCCTCTTCTCACTTCAAGAGCTGTGTCAGGTACACATGGTAGTTTTCTGCTCACAGTTTGCAGTAGTTCTGACTGAATGTATCAGATCCTATTAAATAGAAGACAAAGAAACAGGAAAGCAGGGAGACAGGTTAAGTTTGTGAAAAGGTGGTAAGAAGACAGGAGATAAACAGGAGATACGATCAGCACAAGGCCTTAAGCTTTAGACTGCAGCCAGACCCTTCCTTCTGTAATGGTAGGTGAAATTTCTCATGTGAGGTCCCCCAGAGTGGTAGATGTGTTAGCTGTGATTTGAAAGCTATTGTCCATAAGGTGCTGGTTTTTATTTGGACCAGTTTAAAATTAGGGACAACCAAGTTGACAGAGATTCCTTTTTCTTTATTAGTTAAGTTTATATCCAAGACATAAGCCTTGGTCTGCTTTCAACTTTTTAAATTTTTTAGTTTTCAATGTAACATGTTAGAAATCAAGTTGGGCTTTCACTTTGGAGAGCTTGTAACACAGGCATATTCACAACATGACAACAAGAACAAAGAATGGAATAAAAAAAAAAAAAAGAAAGAAATACAAACTTGATAAAAGAAGAATAGAGGGACAGGGAATGATAACTACCTATTTAAATATTTATGTGACACTTCTAGAAAAACCTGAGCTTATAACAATGCGCTACTTCTGTGGTATATAACCTTGATCCTTTTCAAGCACCAGAAGGCTGGAAGATAGGTAATGTGACACCCGGTATTTAAGCTCCTTTTTCCAAGGAGTTCTGTGGAACTACTGACCATTGACTCCAATGCCTGAACCTGGAAAATTTTAGAAACTATAAGAAGCAGCACAATTTAGTGGACAGATATGATACACTGAGAAAGAGTCAACATGATATTTGTAAGACACATAAAGACATCAAATACATGATGGATTGCCTTGGAAAAAGTTGGTACTTTAATAAGGAAAATCTGCTTGTTATAACATACTTGGATTTCCAAGGAGTTTTTAACATGTTTTATCATGAATAATTCTTGAAGAATTTAAATGACGAAGGAATAATAAGTCTTCACAAAGATTAAACAGTGGTTGAAAGATAAAAGTTGCAGAACAAACTATAATTTTCTATGACACAGAGAAGTCACCAATGGAATCATCATGACGTGTACTCTGAAGTATGTTCATAATTGGTACAGAAATATCAGGGAGGTAGTAAAAGTTAGCAATACAAATCAATCACAATAGAGAAGAGAAAATGATTGCACAGAACTGCAGGAATGTCATTCGTCATACTAACAGAGCAAAAATAAGAAGCCAAAATTCATTGCAAATATAACGTGAGGCACACTGAAAAAACCAACCTGTTCATTGATGTGCTTGGAACTTCTGAAACATCAGGCAAGAGACAGCTCTCCAAGTTGTATAATATGTAGTCAAATGACAAGAAAACCTAAGTTCAGTAGAGGTAAAAATACGAAATGTTATAAACTATTAGGAAAATAATAGGAAAAAGAAGAGAAAATACCATTGTATCACTGTGTATATCCTTGGTACATAAAATCTTGGATATTATGTGTGTTTCCAGTCTTTTTCTCTTAGAGGATAAAAATCAGCAATGACAAGAAAAAGAAAAACTGAAAAGATGAGGTTTTGTGAGCCTACAAGAAACATGTCTGAGTGGGAAATCATAAAGGAATACAAAATTATGAATGAAGAGGTTGCATATGGATGTAGTGTTCACTGTGCTTTCCAACCCAGGTATTAGGAATCATCATACATAGTAACAGACAACAAAAAAAAGGGAAGAAGTATATAGTTAAGATGTAGAACTCCATGCCAGACCACATAGCAGAAGTTGACTCTTAGTATGATTTCAAAACAGGACTAAACAAACTGACAGAGATAAAACGCATACAGGACTACTGAATACAGAGGTATGACATCTGGAAGCATTGAGGATGCACATCACAAAATAAACACATTTGCCTTAGCTTTAATCTTTTGTTATGAACCTGTTAATGACCACTGTTTCAATGAGAGCAGATGGAGCTCTGCTCTGCCTCAATATGGCCTGTTGCTTTATGAACCTTTGCCTGCACTGTCAACCGAAGATCAATAGAAGTGTTCAGCAAGACTCCAAGAATAGTACCACACTCTAAACAAGATCGTTTCAGAGACTTACTTTGAAGCTTGCCCTTGTTACTGTAAAGGTAACTACATATCATTTCATAAGAATGTGCCCTCTCTTATCTGTGTTGATAAAGGCCACACAATGATGAATGAAAGGCACACAGAAGAAGACAACAAGTCCTGTGATGCAATTTCAAAAATATTTATCCAGCACATTCAGTCATCAGGGATTTTGCATTCATTCACATTTTGATGGCCATAATACGATTATGAACAGTAACATATGGATGTTGCTATTATTATTTCAAGCAGTATACCTATCAAAAATATCACACAATTCTATCTAGATTCACCTACAATTTTTAGCGATTGGGTTCAGTTCTCATAATGTTCTGAATCTGTTCAGGATGTTCAGAATCCCACCTGCTTACAGGCTATTTTTCTCTGCCAAGCCAAGACATATAACTGAAAGAAACTTACTAATTTTCCTATTCACACCTCCCCCTTTAAACTGTGTCTTTGAATCCATTCAGATCCCCACCTGAGATACATGAATATAACTTCCTCACCCAGCAGACTCGGCAGAAATATTTTTGAGTAATACAGTCCAGACTATAGTGAAAATCCTGTCTTATCTGTAGCTGTAGCACTGAAATTAAAGGTATTTTTAGAAGTATAGCTTATATACAGAAATCCTGTAGATGATAACAGTTGTTTAGAGTTGTTAGAGGAATTTCTATAGAAAAGATTTTATACGCTTATAAAAGGATTTTTAAAGCAGTCAACTCATAGGGACAACATTTCTCTTTAAACTATCACATTGTAAGTATGGGTTCAATGCACATGGTTGACTGTGTAGAGCTAACTATCTTTTATTGTTGGTTCTGGTATAGTAAGTGTACTGAAAAATCAGCTTACTGAGATGTAAGCATGGCACTGTAGCTATATTTATAGACTCATTGTAGAAAAAAAAATACTACCGATTTTACAGTGTTCTGCTATTTGTATTTCTTTTTTTCATTTTTAAAGCAAAATAATTTATCATAGATTGGAAGATTGAAAAAATACATTATTTAGTACATATTTTTTCCTACCAAACTATTCACTGTGCAGACTTGTAAATGTTTTTTGTAAGTAATCACCAATACAGCAATTACTTAGGAGATAAATAGTCAAGATTTTTAAAATGAAGGCACACAGAGTTATTAAGTGAATTTATCCTTGCTCTGAAATGTCCACAAAAAGCTAACAAGTTGAGAAATATATAAAGAAATTCATAGAGCATATGCAAAATATCTTTAAAAAATCTCTGAGACAATGGTCAGCATATTGTTAGAAAGAAATGTGCGCTACTGTTCTACTGTTAATATAAATAATTCTGTCTTTTTATAGTTATAATAGCATTAGACTACAAATAAAATTTGTATAGAAAACATTAGGCACATAGTGCACCTTAGCTATAGAGTACTACAAATCATTTTAATCTTTTAAATGTCAGAAAATCCCTGAACATGGTAAATAAAAAACAAAAATGTTTGCTTCTAGCCCATACATGTTTATTTTTAACTCAGATACCCAGAAGGAATAAAAGTAGACTAAGTGACTTTCAGAAATCTCCAGAACCATTTGTGTATAATTTTATTACTTGGATAATACTGCAAAGCTCAAGAATGGCTTTGCCCATATCTTAGGCTGTCAATGTCTGAATGACTCCCTAAAGTTTTCCTGCAGGTAGACATATATATATAGACTACTTTTATTTCTAGCAATTCATTAGTCATTTTTATACCAATTTACCCTTGGAGTATTAGATGAATTTTTTTTTTAGTTAACTATATAGGGGCAATACTGAATAACATCGAAATATTATTTGGATAAGGTATGAGACCATTGTTAGAAGCGCTGTTTCCCCATCAGTTTTCCTAGGCAGGTTTTGAAACTGCCTTTGTGTTTCACTGATACTGTGTAAGAGTTACAATAAACCAGTGTTCAGAAATTCAAGTGATCCAGTAATACCTGTTAGCATAGCAACTCTTCCTTTGCAAAAGTTTGTAAGAGTAAAATGATCCTTACTCTGAAAACTGAGTATTCATTTTTTCTGTGGAATTGTAAAAAAAAAATACAAGAAGTGTAGATTGAAATTCTCAAATTTCAGTAACTCATTCTGAGAAAGAAAAGAGGCATTTAAAAAGCAGACACAACAATAATACTTGTAATTTGTCTGAAAGAAACTGAACACCAATATAATGTCTATATACCTTCCAGTTAGATTAAGGAAAGACTAAGCTATTGCAATGTGCAAAACCAAGGATGGAGCTTGACAGTTTTACCTCTTGGACAGACACACACACAGGACACATATGGAAGGCAATGGCAAATCTCAAAACTTTTCTCTTTTGCAGAAAATAAAAAAGGAAGTTCTTACATCCTTCTTGCTGAAAAGACCACTGACCAAATTTGTTATAGTAATCACCCTGATAAAACTCAGACCAAAACAAACAAACAAACAACAACAAACAAAATACCTCCCTAAATCTGCTTGTATTCATATCTGAGCTCAGAAAAACAAACAAACAAAAAACAAGCAAAAAACCAAAATCAATCAAACAAACAAACCCGACACCTTTACTGCTTATTTTTCTTGCTAACAAACAGCCCATTGGACACTTGAATGCACATGTTACAAGGAAGAACTATTTGGTCCATAATCCAAATAATAATTTTCACCAGATTTGCCATGAAAAAAAGAAAAAAAAAAGAAAACTGAATACGTTCTTCCTCTGATCACTGAGAAATTTAAAGTGGAAAATCATGTCAAATTAAAAGCAATTTTACAGGGAAAAAATTTTGTCCCTGATCTACACTTTTTTTCCCTATTCAATATTCCTTTCCCTGAGAAGGAAATTTTAAAAAAATACCATGATATATGAGAGTTTAGCTATAATGAGTTCCACCTTGCTATAAATTAAGTATTGTTCAGGAATGTAGATGTTCAATTAGATGAAGGTGTCCTGCTTTGCTGGAGGCTGTGTGTGTTCCCAATATAAATCTTTACACTTCACAAGGTGAATATGAAAGGTACTAGTCCTACAAAGCCTATGTTTGAGTAAAAATGTTCTATGACAATCAACCACATTTGTTTAAGAATTTCCAAGCCATTAAAATAAAATAAAATATGTGAATCCAGAATGTTTTGATTGTTATAGTGAGCCTGATCAGAAGATCATTGTACATTGAAGAGTTAAGAGATCCACGTAACAGTTCACATGAACAGGCCTCCAGGCCTGTGCTGTGTTGGAGGAGGGAAGGTAGGACTAGGACCTTTCCACCGAGACAAGTGAAGAGAGGACATCTCTCAAACAAGGTTACAGGAGAAGATTTGATTGTAAAAGACAGTAGTTATGTTGTTTCAAGTTGCTGTGATACAGCAATTGAACTGTGCCTATTTCTTTGTGAAATGCCTGTCTTTTGGGTCAATCTGTAAATTAAATAAATATGCTTAGGATAGGACAATTAGCTGGTTACTGGCTCCTGACATAGAGCAATCCTGATATTAGTCATCCACTTCAAGTGAGGATTTAGAGAGGGGGGGACATCAGCAGTTTTCTTCTCAGGTTGCACCATTACGTTCTTTTCCTCAATAGGTCAAAACGAAACAAAATGTTGTGTTTGACTTGAAGTATTTTTCTTGTATTTTTGAACAATGATAAGAAATAATGCATCTTGACGTTTTGCTCTGAGTTAAACTTAAACCTTACCTAACCAGTCTCCAAAGCAAAAAAATCCTCTGTCACTTTTGTGCCTTACTTTTTATTTCCTCTGCAGTTTAATGTCACATATCAAAAGGGCAGAAACATCTCCTAGCTGTTTTCTCCTTGCCAAAGGCCAGAGAGATCTAGATTACTGGAAAAAAAAAAAAAAAAAAAATCTTTATTTTTATTTGGATTTAGATGAAATTTAAAACTAATTCCTGCTAAACAATCTGGTGCCCTCTTCAGTATCCTGACTTCTTATTTAGAATGGAAGAGTTACTAGCTACTGGTTGTGGATTGCAAGAAAACAAGCTTCCGAAATGGTATGAGAGATACAAAGTGATGTTTATTTTAATTATTTTCTGAGGTGAATTAAAAAAAAAAAAAAAAAGAAAAAAAGAAAAAAAAAAACTCAGTAAAGAATGAGTTATGTGAGTTCATGTCTCTGTTTTCCCCACTGAGATGCCAAAGGCAGGATGAATGAGTGTATGTTTTGATAGCATGCTTTTTAGGGAGAAAAATAACTCTTGATGCTAAGTTTGCAGATAGATGCAAAGGCAGAACATCAGCAAACACGTTAATGAAATAAAATCAAGCTTGAATAGAAGAAGCCACTTTCTGTCTTAGGAAAGCCTTTATTTGCAGAGTTGTTCCTTTGAAATAATGCAGTTACACTGACTGGCACTAACAGCCATGGTCAGAGGGATGCCAGATCAAAAAGCAAATGAAGTAGAACAAATTAAGTAGGACAAAGGTGTTGTTGAGTCCCCTCCTTTCAAACACAGGAGGCTATGTCAGTGTAAGAGTAATGTGTTCAGATGTGCTCTGCAATACCAGGAGCACCAAACTGCATGTTTAATCAGAGATAGAGAAATTCTTCTTACTGAGAGGTTTGCTTCTTTATAAAATTAGAGCTGAATTGGGTGACGAGTTTTAGCTCAAGGCTTCTGTGGTGGAATAACCCTGCCTAGATGCCAGGTGCCCACTGAAGCCGCTCTGTCTCTCCCCCTCCTCAGCTGGACAAGGGAGAGAAAATATAATGAAGAGCTTGTGGGTCAAAATAAGTACAAGGAGAGATCACTCAGAAATTACTGTCCTGGGCAAAACAGACTTTATTTGGGGAAAGGACTTTAATTCATTACCAATCAAATCAGAGTAGAATAATGACAAATAAAATCAAATGTTAAAACACTTTACCTCCACCCCTCCCTTCTTCCTGGGCTTAACTGTACTCCCAAATTCCCTGCCTTCTCCTCCCCAGTGGTGCAGGGGGATGGGGAATGGGGGTTGCGGTCAGTTCATCGTACATTGTCTGTCACTCAGAAGGAAGACATGGCCTCCACCAAATCAGCTGGGTTTTGCTCAAGATTACTGGTAGACAAGACCTACAGTTTCTGAAGTTTCTGGCCATTGTTCTGTGCATGTTTGTGTTTGCAGGAGTCCACAACAACAGATGTGCGCAGTACTACCTAGGTTTGGGCCACAGAGTAAATTTTAGTATACTAACACATGGCACTTTATTCATGGCTACATCCTTTACTTGCAAATGCAAAGCACTTCAGGGGAAACAAAGTCACCTTCTTTCTATTCCTGCTGGTATAAGTTTCTGGATTCCAGACAGTGAATTAACTTTCCCGTGGGCCTGAATCTTCAGGTGGTTTGTTTCTACACCTAAGGAAAGGCCAGCAAGGCCCTAGCAATCATCTCTGCACTTGACCTGGAAATTCTAACCCACAGAGAGGAAATAAAGAGATTTTCTTGTTAGTGCAAGCGAAATCAGCCACCGGGAGAAGTCAGAATCAAGGACCTTGTGGACAACATTTTTCCCAAGACTCCCCAGGATTCTTTCAAATGCTATACATGTTAGTCTGTGATGCTAAACCAATGAGGGTTGTCAGAAGCAGGTTATAATCACAGCTGCCATTTCACACCAAACAACCAATCACTACGCAGAAAATGGTAATGAGCTGTTACATAAAGTAAAATCTAAGAAATATCAGTGAGCATTCTCTTTCATTATGTAATATCTTTGAGTTGCCTTTTAGTTCCTTTCCTTTGAAGAACAAGTTAAAAATAAGTTACTCAATCTTTGATAAAGAAAAGGTTGTTTGGGTTTTGTTTGTTTGTTTACATTTTAATTTGTTCATGTATTTGTTTTGGAAAAAATGATGCTGATAGTTACTCTATATATTATTTAAGGATTAACAATGACAAAAACAGGACCATGGAGTTGTCAAAGAGTAGTAATTTGCAAACATATGATGATTCTGAAAAACAGAAAGCCTCTGAAACAAGAGGATTCTCTGATGTTCAGAAGTATTCATCACTGTACTACACTAGGACTTGCTGGTTCATTATTTCCTTTTATAAAAGGCACTCAGACTCTGTAAAGTGTCCTTTAAAATGGTGTTTGTTAGAGCTAATGCTGTAGAGTAAGAGAACAATAGATATAGTTTTATTTTCCTTCACACACTGGGGACCCCAAGGTATGCAGCAACTAATGGGCCTACAGTCAGTGCTCAGCAAGCTGTGCAGACTTGTCTATGGAAAAGTTTCCCTATTTTAGTCATTTGAGATACTATAGGATTTTTTCTTACAAGAAAACAGCTCTGTTATTTCAACTGTCAACCAAAAAAGAATGCTTGCATGACAACCTCTTGCTGTGCAAGGCCATGTAGATGCTGTAGTCATCAGTACCAAGTGGGAGCTGCCTGCAGGCTTTTCTGTTACAATGAGCTGCCTAGAGTACGCTTGTTTACCTGTACTTTACTAAGGACTTTGACATTGTCTCCAATAGGATCCTCATAAATAGGCTGCTGATATATGGGCTGGATGAGCAGAGACTGAGGGGTGGGTGGAAAACTGGTTGAATGGCCAGGAGTAGAGGGTGCTGCTCAGTGGCACAAAGAATGATCAGGGGCCAGTAAGCAGATGTGTACCTCAGGGGTCAATACTGGGTCCAGTCGTGTTCAACATCTCATTAGTGATCTAGATGTTGGGGCAGAATGTACCCTCAGCAAGTTTTCAGATGACACAAAACTCTGAAGGATAGTTGATATGCCAGCGGATCATGCTACCATCCAGAAGAACCTTGACAGGCTGGAGATATGTTTGGATAAGACCTTCATGAAGTTCAACAAGGAATAACACAAAGACCTACATTTGGAGTGGCTGGGAGCCACTCAGAGCCACCCTACTGGAAAGCAGCTTTTCAGAAAAGGACCTAGTGAGTCCTGGTGAACACCAAGTTGAACATAAGCCAGCAATGTGGCTTTGTGGCAAAGAAGGCTAATTGTATTCTGGGCTGCATTAAGCCAAGTGTTACCTGCAGGTCAGAGGAAGTGATCCTTTCTCTCTGCTCACTACTTGTGAGGCCATCCCTGAAGTTCTATGTCCGGTTCTGGGCTTACCACTTGAAAAGAGATATGGACATACTGGAGAGAATCCAGCCAACGGCCACAAAGTTGGTGAAGGGACTGGAGCATCTCTTCTATGAGGAAAGGCTGAGAGAGATGGGACTGTTCAGCTTGGAGAAGGCTCAGAGGAATCTTACCAAGTTGCCAAGAGAGACTGTGGAGTCTCCATACTTACAGATACTCAACAGCTGTCTGGGCCTGGTCTGAGGCAACATGCTTGAAGTGGCCACGCTTGAGAAGATGTGATGGACTAGATGACCTCTAGAGGTCTCCTCCAACCTCTACCATTCTCTGTCTTTCTGAGTTGGCTAAGTTTATCCTGCAGACAAGGCAGAGAAACAAGGTAATGGTTTCTCTTTGTTGGCTGTTGTATTCCTTCATTCACCCACAGAATCTCAGCTTGAGTTATCAAAGGACAGGGGAGTTTTACCTCATCACAAAGCAAAGTATTATCTGGAAGGTACAGGGCATGATATATGGTCTAGCCAAGACTCATTTTTATCTTCAAATAAGTGATGTAGTGGTTATTTTAATTATGAAGAATGACCATGCTATGTCCTAAATAAGAAAAAGGAAACTAAAGTATCAGAGAAGGATATTAAATTGGGCCTCTCAGGAAAATTTCAGATATAAGGTTGCATATACAAGTTGACCTCTTCCACTGAAAAATCTGTTCCTATGTAAGGATTTTCTTTAGATTAAGACAGAACACAAACTAACAAAATCTCAGGGACTCCATCCCACATATTCTTACCCCATGGATTCATGCTCGTGGGACTACTCATTTAGCTGATTTAGTGATCAACCTAGATGAAAAGTTACCATGCAAAAGAAAGAAAAGATCGTCCAAACAAAATAAACCCCAAACCTCTTTCTCTAACCTTAACTATTATTTATCAATCAGGTAATTAGCTAAAAAGTGTTAATAAAGGCAAAAGAGAGATTGACTACACATCTGTGGAGAAGCAATTTTATACCTCATTGTACCTTACTCAAACTTGAGTTTTAAACCAATCAATTAGTCTGCTGATAAGTACAGTTCCTTTCTGACTAAATGATTGCAAGAAATCATAACATCCATGTAAAAAACCCTGATGCATAACTATTTGAAAGAATTACATCTCTCTGCATAATACAGGTTACATTAGATCTTCCCTCCAAGCCTGGGAGCCTGGCAGCACTACATTGCTATTTGTGCATGTCTTATTCTAACAGTGTTTACAAGTATCTGTAGTAAGGAAACTAGTTTATAAATAAGTGAAACTAATTCAGAAAAGAATGAATCTCAGTAGTGAAATACTATATTTATATAATCCATTTTTCATTTAAAGAAACTAAATGGGTTTTGTGACAGTTAAAGCTATACAGATGCAGGGGAATAGATGCTGTAATCGCTCATTCATTTTGAATAAATATTTAAGTTACAATATTGAAAAATATATTGCATTTTATTTGGTTGGAACTTTAATTGTAACTGATTTATTTTATCTATGCAGATCACAAGCTCATTGCATTTACTTCTGCTGCAAGAGTATGTTTTCACTTGCATTTCCTTTATTGTTTCCTTGCTTCACAACGTGGAAATATATAAGAGGAGGACAAAGGAAAGAAAGGATAAAATGGAAAACAGATGATGAAAAATACAGAGAACAGAACAGGAATAGGAAAAAAGGGTAGACGGAAATTAGAATGAAGCAACAATGTGGCATAATAATAATTAAAAAAAAAACACATTGAAAGAAGAGACAAAACACAGTTATTGCGAAAAATATAGATGGGTCTAAGAAGAAACATCCATATTACACAACAGATTTCTAACATTTGAAACTTTGGCTTTTTTCTGTAATGGTATGAGTGTGCAAAAAATATGAGGATCTGTTTCTGTCTTGTCCCTGTTGCCTCCCCACCAAAAGCACAAGAGCAATTTGAGAAAAGAACAACTGACCTGCACATTATGTCACCCGCCTGGCAGAAAGATTTTGATATTCAAGTCTTACCTGGGACAATCTATACGAATACTGTACTAGTTTATAGGACAAACCTCTTTGCAAATGCTTTCCTTTTTTCCCTTTGGAACAGTAATTATTAAATAGCTTTACCTTAAGTTCAAACTCAAAAGATCTGGGAGTTTCATAAAACTTTCACAAAACCCCTGTGAAAGTTAGATTTCACTACTCTGTGCTAGTTTTCCTTACTGCCCACCTTCCCTTTTTCTTGCCTGTCTCTCCCCTTTCCTTTCTGACTCTGAGAAACATTCCCTATTCATACTTCATTAAAACTTGAAAGTTGCTAATAGCAACACAAACTGATGAAACCATAGTTTTTCAATGGAAAAAAATGAATTACTTGAAATGTTTTGACTAGACTCTTCTGAGGCTGTGGTTTCACAAGACAGAGTGATCCAAACAGCAGAGCACTGCTGAAAAAAAGAAGGCTCCAGAGATCCAGGGGAATCACCACAATTCTGGTATGTGAAGATGGGCTGAGGGCCACAGATCCTGCAGTCCTGGCTGCTGCTTGGTGACACTGGTCTTGTGAGTCTCAGCAGTGACCAGAAATGTCTGTTTTGGTTACCTGATTGCAAGGACTAATGGGAATTCTTTGCTGTGGAAGCAACATGTTTTTGAAAGGGAGTTTCTTTGTGTATTGTCAACTGGTATTGCTGGCTTGTGAAACCTGGAAGCTTTTGTTTGTGGTACTGATAGAATTCAAATGCTCGAAAAAAAGGCTCAGCTCACACTAACTGGAATGTCTGCCTTTTTCTTCCAGCTCTGTCACTATTCTCAAAGCCCCTATCAACTCTCATGCAGAGAACAATCCCCTGAGATTATCTTGATCCTGAAAATGAAAATGAACGCATGAAATATGCGTACTTTATAACTCTCTGTTTGCAAGAAATAAGGACAGAAGGGACTAACTATCCTCCTGTCTTTCAGAAGTGGTAAGGTGCAAATATTTATACACACGTACAGTTTCTGAAAAACTCACCTGAATGCAACTGAAATATTAAGCATAACCGATTTTCTGCTTTCCTTATGTCTGGAACAAATGTGATTATTCCATGAATAATTCCAAACAGATCTTCACATAGTGATGCACTCTACATATCAGGTACCAGCCTAATATTCTAACCACCTTCATGGAACTCCATACTTTACTGTGCCAAATTCTAGTAAATAGAAGTATGCAAGTGAGGGCATGACTAATGCTGAACGTGAAATGTAGCACGCTTCTGAAAGCTTAATTTAAATGTCTTGCTCTTTTAATATGTTCTATCTTCATTGAAAGCTGACCAATTCTACTGAAATATGTCGGACATTACTCAGACTGCTTTCAATCTGACATTTTCTTGACACTGAAAATTTGTAAGATTTGGACCAGGAAAGGAAAAGAGCTAGCCAGCAGAAGTTCAGATGCTTTCCCTAGTGACACCAGATGAATGTTGCTTGTCTATTGACAGTCACTAAGTTTTTTTTGCTGAGGATGGACTGAAGGACACATTAATCAGTGAGTAAATTTGGACCAATTCCAATGTAAACAGAAAACAAGGAGCAGTTTTGCTTTGTTTATGCAACTCTCAGTTTTTATAATGCTATGGAAGAATTTCTTCTAACAATCAATGAAAATATATTAATTTATATTATGTTTATAGATTTATTTTATTTTGTTATAAATGTATATGTATACATAGATAGATCTATTAAAAAACATAGAATACACAAGCAAACTTTTAAGGAAGGGAAGGGAAGGGAAGGGAAGGGAAGGGAAGGGAAGGGAAGGGAAGGGAAGGGAAGGGAAGGGAAGGGAAGGGAAGGGAAGGGAAGGGAAGGGAAGGGAAGGGAAGGGAAGGGAAGGGAAGGGAAGGGAAGGGAAGGGAAGGGAAGGGAAGGGAAGGGAAGGGAAGGGAAGGGAAGGGAAGGGAAGGGAAGGGAAAAAATATCTTTATCATGGATGATTTGTTAGTATTCCTTTTTAAAAGAATTTGTTTGCATAGAAATCATGACCAAGTTTGGGGTGTTCTACTAATTAACATTTCAGAGACAAATTGTCCTACCTGCAGTCAAGTATTAATGCATGTTCCACTTTTATTTCCTATCTCAATTTCATTTGGTTTTAAAACTGTACTAAATAAACTAGAATTCACAATTTCACAGTAAACTAAATATAAGCTGAATATATTTAACACTGTTTAGTATAGTAATAAGACTATCAGTGTAACAGGATAAATATGAGGCAGTTAAAGAGGGTTATTTTCAGTTCATGATGTTGCTAAATAGACAAGGATTCATTCCTGGACACTTAATTATTTTCTTTTCCTGTATGGCCTATTAGTACTGCAAAATTCCTGACACAGATGAAAAATTATGCATGTTAGTTCCACAGCACATCTCAGAGGAACAGATTTCTCATTATTTTACTGAAATGATTTCTACCCTATCAGCCAATTCTTTGCTTATGTGTATAGTGTCCCACCATCTCACTTTAATTGTACTCGTGGGAGAGCGTTAGTACCACTAAGTTTAATAAGGGACCTCTGATACTCTCTGCTGTTCCCACACTAGCTGCCTTTCCTTCTGTCAGTGCTTCCTCTATTTTTCAGTCAGGCAGGATAAAATCAGTTTAATTGAGATTAGTATTTTAAACATATAGCAAAATCAAATTAGCCTAACATAAAGATGTAAGCATGCAGCTAAGTTGTTGTAGTGCACAGGTTAGACACAGTCTAAGTGGCAAGTGATAATGTTGTTTTCTGAATTATCCCTTTGCTATAAAGAATGTTACAGGCTCTTCCCTGCAGGGCTATTTTCAGTCTGGGGAAGAAATGAACATGAACTGAGATAAGACCATGTTTGAATAAATAAAATTGCAAGTAGTTACATGCCTGGTTTTCAGTTCAGATATGTAATTCAGTATATTCTCTTAGGATTGCAGAAAGCAATTTTGCCTCCTTGTGTTTAACTTTCTTGTTAAAGAACAGGCTTTCTTTGGGTAAACTCTAAACTCAAATTTTAGCTAAATCTTACATTAGTAAGGACTGCTCTGAAAAGGCTTGATCCATTCAATATCTTTCCTTTATTTGTGAAATGTATGAATCAAATAAGAAACACTGCCTTACACGAAGGGTCAGGAAATCACTCTAAACCTGAGCAATTCTAAGTATTACAAAGTGTCTCTTAGCTCAGTAAAAAACAAAGCTACTTGACTTCTTTAAAAGAGAGAAGTATTTTAAGAATGTTTTCTGTGCAGGTGTTACCGTTTTCAGAAGGACGTCTACCACAGTTCTTAAGATTTTAAAAAAAAAGATAAACCAAGCTGGAAAAATCAAGTGGTATTGTATTTATTCTGATTTTTTTCTTCCATGAAGTAGAAAGCTAATTTTTTTTTTTTTTTTAATTTTACACAAGTTTTTAAAGTACTTTGCTTGAAGAATAATGACTAAACACATCTGTACTCCTCTATTCTAAAGTAAAACTTAGAAAAACTCAAGAAGAAAAAAAAATCAAGGTGTTTTGGGGTTTTTTTTTGCCTTTTTTCTGAGACTGCTGACTTTAAGTGAGTATGTGGTTTGTTTTTTTTTCAGTCTCTCAGAACTTTCTGTTTCAGATAACTTACTGTCTACCAGGGAAAAATGTGTTCCCACTCATGAACAGGAAAAAAAAAAAAGTTGTTTTCTCAGCTTGACCAGTGCCTTTCTTTTATTCCTACATCTATGAAAAACACAGAGGATGGAATGAGGACAAGATCTTGTGGCTAAGTATTAGTGGGTTTGTATAGTTTAAGTAGTATTCTGGGAAGAAGTTCTGTCTGATTCAGTTAAACTCCTCCTCCCCTATGTGAAGCTATCTCATTTCCTCTCCATACACCAGAGTTGTATTTTGTGACTTTTCATCTGCTTTCTGTCATGGCACATCTCTATTCCTCACTGGCAACATCTTTCTATCTTTACCATCCATTAATATAAATGTTTTCTCATTCACAGTATGTTCAGACACACAGCCTCTTTTGTGAACACACACATGGCAAAGTATTCAGTCATGCTGTCTGTGTTCATTCTCATTCTCCATGTTCTTCCAGGAAATGCAATGGACCTGATGGTTTGGATTCATTCTGCATAACACTGAACGGCCTATTGCTTAAGAACCTTGTGACAACTTCATCAATCACATTTAATGTTTTTCTAGTGCTACAATTGTTTTCCACAGGAAAACAATTACTACTCTCAAAGGAACTGCGAACCGTTAAAATCATCTCCATTCTTAGAAGTGGTTGTATCACTTTAATTGTATTAATGGCTGTCACAGCCCAGAGAATCTTTAAGCGAGTTGATCACTGAGGCTGGAATTAAGACACAACCGAGGTCAAATGTCAGGAAAGTACCACAACTTTTTTATAACATTCAACTTGATCCATGAGAAGTAGACAGAGAAAGAAAGAGGAGTCAAGAAAGAAAGACAAAGAGATGCAAGCAAGATAGTCACCACTGTGAATCCAGCAACATCTCACAAGACCATTGTCGTCTTCTTCTCCTGGAGACTGGTGTGGGAATTCCACTTGTGAAGTGTCCATTATGGGTTTTTATAGTCTCCCCCTCTGTGATGATATCTGGCTCTTGCCATGTCCACACTGTTCACACAAACTGGATGAAGGAAAGAAGCCAGAGAGTCGTGGTCAATGGGGCAGAGTCCAGTTGGAGGCCTTTATCCAGTGGAGTGCCTCAAGGGTCAGTACTGGGGCCAGTATTATTCAATATATTAATAAATTATTTAGATGAGAGAATAGAGTGTACTATCATGAAATTTGCTGTTGGCACCAAGCTGGGAGGAGTGGCTGACATGCCAGAAGACTGTGCTGCCATCCAGCGAGATCTGGATAGGCTGGAGACTTGAGGGGGGAAAAAATTAATGAAATATAACAAGGGCAAGTGTAGAATATTGCATCTGGGTAGGAACAACCCCAGGTTCCAGTATAAGTTGGGGAATGACCTATTAGAGAGCAGTGTAGGGGAAAGGGACCTGGGGGTCCTAGTGGACAGCAGGATGACCATGAGCCAGCACTGTGCCCTTGTGGCCAGGAAGGCCAATGGCATCCTGGGGTGTATTAGAAGGGAGGTGGTTAGTAGGTCGAGAGAGGTTCTCCTTCCCCTCTGCTCTGCCCTGGTGAGACTGCACCTGGAATATTGTGTCTAGTTCTGGGCCCCTCAGTTCAAGAAGGACAGAGAACTGCTGGAGAGAGTCCAGCACAGAGCCACAAAGATGATTAAGGGAGTGGAACATCTCCCTTATGAGGAAAGGCTGAGGGAGCTGGGTCTCTTTAGCTTGGAGAAGAGGAGACTGAGGAGTGATCTTACTAATGTTTACAGATATATAAAGGGTGAGTGTCATGTGGATGGAGCCAGGCTCTTCTCAGTGACAACCAACAGTAGGACAAGGGGTAATGGGTTGAAACTGGAACACAAGAGGTTCCACTTAAATTGGAGAAGAAACTTCTTCTCAGTATGGGTATCAGAACACTGGAACAGGCTGCCCAGGGGGATTGTGAAGTCTCCTACTCTGAAGACATTAAAAATCCACCTGGACACATTCCTATGTAACCTCATCTAAGTGTTCCTGCTCTGGCAGGGGGATTAGACTAAATGATCTTTTGAGGTCCCTTCCAATCCCTAAGATTCCATGATTCTGTGAAAGGTCACACGATACATGTGACTCTTGAGTGTGTGCGCTGAGCAGCCAGTAGGGGGCTCAGTCGTTGGGAGCTCCTGTCACTGAGGCATACCTGCTTTTGCGCAGGCACACTCATACCCTTGTTATTAACTATTCTCATATCAGGAAGTAGGAACTGCTTTGGTTTCCACTGAGTTTAATGTCTACCAGTTTAATGCTTGAGACATAACATCTATCTGTGCATCACAATGGCATCAAGAAATGCAACTTGTACAATTTTAGAGTATGAATAAGAGCCTAAGGATCAAACTCAACATGCTTTATGGTTATGTTTTAAAATTTTAATCATGCAATCCCATTTTGTTCCCCAATAACCTTCAAGGTGAATAGTATTAACATACTTTATGTAACTATCCTGAACAACACAGTGAAGATTTTGCTACTTTGGTACTAAAGAAGTGTATGCTCATTGACCTAAAGTGGTTCTGAAATAAAAAGTCCACAATACTGATAAATACAATCAACTCCATCATTGAATTATTATGATCTGGATCTGACTGGCAGAAACTTTTGTTTTAAAACAAATTTAGATATTTTTTTCCCCTAAGACGATGTATGCTTTTCATTTAACAGCACTGTTTCATGCATCATACTAATTCAAATTATAAGTGAAATAAATGGCACTATCACTTTTGGCAACAGATGCAAATCATAAAAATCAGGAATTCAAGGTAAAATATTAGATTCTGCAATGCTAATACAGATTTTTTTTTCCATGACATAGTTCAGGATGTTCTGAGGCACCAGAACTCCACCACTTCTCTTAAGAAATTATTTTATTGCCTAACTGCTTTGAGTACCAGAAAGATATGCCTATAATTCAGCTAGTTCTTTACTTTTCATAGCCATTTCTCCTAGTTATCACATTTTATATATTGCTGTTCTGTTCTTTTCCCCACCCCTTCACCTATTCTTATGCCCTTCCATGCCTTCAGGCATCACTTAGCCAAGCAAGACATTTTAAGATAATGACTCCAGCTCCCTTATTAAATAATCTGTTGCTATTCCATTTAAATTCTTAACTGTTGATACCTCTCTTGCAAAGAAACAAACAAACAAACAAAACCAACCGAACAGTGCATTGTAGGTATGTTTGTATCAAAGTCACATAACAGGAATTATTACCATATTTTCATGCACATGAAGGCAAAAAGAACTTTAGATTTCTTTCCACATATTGGAAACCTCCTTTAAGAAAGTCTCTACTGCTACCTTGACCTTCATTATAATTTTCAGAGTCATCCTTCCGACCCTCACCTGTGTGGAAAATGTTTCATATAATTTACCATAAAACTACCGGTATTCATTTATTCCAAGCTGTTTCTCATTGCTATTTTCTTGTTGATTCTCAACTTCAGAATATTATTTTGTGTTATCAGTATTTAGATCAGTTGACTAGGTAGTAGCTAAAAATGTTGTTACCTCTTTCAGGTCATTAATGAAGATATCAAACAAGAAAATATTCAACAGTTGTCACTGTAGTGCCCTCAGGAGTCTGCATTTTGCATGTTACACTCTGCTTTATAACAACTATCACATATTTCATTTCAATTTTCTTTCTATAATGTAGGTCAGAACCTGCTCCATTCAATACCTTGATTTAAATCTGGGGCTTATTGCTTCAATACACTAGCCACTGTCAATCACCCTAATTTCTAAAGTTAGCATTTCTCATACTGATATCTGGATGCCTAGTTTTAAACTTGAGATCAAAACGTAAGACAGCATTGGTTGGTTTTCATCCTGCTATCTAGGCACTCATATTCCCATTTGACGTTAAATTCATTTCAAGATGACTACTCAGATGTAAACTGAATAGTTGAAGATAGACTTCCAACTTATAGAGCAACTCTAGAGTTGAAGATGTAAAACAAATCTAAACTATACTGCATTACTTGACTGACAGGGAAATTAACATTTAACGCTTTATTTTTCTCCTGGTACATTAAAAATAATTCTAACTGGCTATTTCAGGTGCATTTTTGCTTTAAGTACCACATAATAATCATTGATGATTGCTGTAGGGTAAAGAATGATGTTCAGAATGAGATGTACAAAATTCTCATTAGTTATAAGCATAATGTTTCAACTAGAGATGTTGACAATCACAAAAAAATCCATCGTGTGTAAATAGGATGAAGTGGCTATGGGCTGGTTTTATAGATTTTAAAATAGGCTACCATAGCATAGATGCTTACTGTCTGTAACCTCGGGGGTACTCACAGTAGGAACAGTAGCCAATTTTTGCTTGCCAATCATGGCATTAGTTACCCAGCAATACTGTTAGGGAGCTATAGAAATAAAACCATTTAAATTTGCCTTTAGCATTATGAAGATGAGTTTTATAACAAAACACTTTCAAAATTTATATTCATTTTCTTGGAAAATTTGCATTTGTTTTATCTTTATTTCCTTGATAATATTTAGAAATAAAAGGTAAGGTTTGAAAGTGACTGTTCCATGAGATTAATGTGTTTGTTGTGCATGGATTGCAGCACATCAGAGAATATTGGTAGAAGTATTTTTTTCAGTCGTCTTTATCAGCCCTGAGATAAACAAAACTGCTTGAAGTTACTCCCATAAAACATAATGAAGCTGAGCTATCATTCATGAAAAAATAATAGGAGTGACAAAACTGTAGGTATCTATGGGGAAACATTGAAGTTTTTGCCTAGAAATGTAAACTGAGAAAAGTAGATCTGTGTTGTTACTCAGGTTTCCCCTTGTCACAGTGCAAGAGAAAATGGTGTGTAATGTGATTCTTCAATTACAAAAAATATATAAAAAACTGGGGATGAACAAGGATGTAGGTTGCTGCAAAAGTTTATGCACTAATAATATCCTTTTTCCAAGAACATCCTGCGCACACCTTTGTGATTGTTAATACTGTGTGAAGCTGTGAGGACTTTTCATAACATAGAAGTTTGTTGATCTCCAAATATCACATTGCCCTGCACTTCTGCTCTCTGAAATGCTTGGGCGTAGCTGAGTTTACTACTAGGCAAGTTACATTAAGATCTTTTTGTGGTTTACTGATATGGAATCTTATTTTAAAAAAAAAAAAAAAAAAAAAGTTTTATTTTCCTGTTGTTCTAACAAGAAACTGAAAATATCCCCAATAACTCCATTAAAAATGGTTAGGTTAGGCTTAAAGAGATAAGAGAACTTCAATAGGAACAGGGACTAAGCATGATATTAGGAATTACAGCTTGGGCTAAGTTGACTTTTTGCTCTAAAAAGGTGGATGTGCTGGTTTCTTTGCCTTTGCTTGCACTGTGATCACAGATGCACATTCCCCTTCGCTCTGATGTACAGACCTGCTTCAGCTTCTGAAAGGAGAGGAAGACAATCTAGCAGCACAGAGTAGTTCTCCATCAGGTGAGTGAACTTAACAGTTCATTGAAGACTCTGGCAGACATCAGTCCAAGAGAGGAAGGCAGACTCACATGGTTCCAAGTTAAGGCTGAAGGAAATGCCAGAAATGGTACCTTCTGCAGAGGACAACTGTAAAACCATCTGAGCCATAAACTGTAGATTTAGCCATGCTACAGCATGAACAGCAATCAGGCTGCTTTTCCATAAGCATCTTCAGCAGTTATATTTACAATGTTAATGTTACCTCCATATTTTTTCAAATCACGTGGAAGCTGACCAAAAACAATTACTTTTTTTTTTTTTTTAATAATTTGTCATTCTTGTGTTATCTGTATCTGTCTGTACTTCAGTCACACATATTTAGATAGCAAAATATCTCCGTGAATTATCTTTGCTGATATAACACCTGGGATTCTGCAGTTCAGGACTAGAGCTCCTGTATATTCTGAAAACAGAAATAATTTTAAATACTAGAAATAAAATAATAATGTTCTGTACTGTATAGGTTTAGCTATTGATAGAGTTAGTTAGAAATTTGACAAAGGAACACTTACCCAAAGTGTCAATTTGCATAAGCCAGCACCATTCAAAGCAAAGTGCTAAATTCTAGTGAGTTTTCCCACCTCAGAAAAGTATTATATAGTTCTGAATAAACATTTATTTTATAATATATGTCTCAGTCACCAATTTCCATTTTTAACATTGTCACTCATCTAGTTGACCACGAGAAGCCAGTAAATGTAGGGGTTTAGGGATTTTAGCAAAGCTGTTTCTCACACTATCCTTCTGGACGATACGTCTAGCACACAGCTGGACAAGTCTATAATGCATTGGGTGACCAACTGGCTGCTGGTTTAGGCTCAAAGAGTTATAGTAAATGGATTTTCATCAGGCTGAGAGCTTATAAATCATATGATGCAAGAAATAAATGTACATTAAGTAAGTTTCTTAATGATACTAAACTAGGAGGAGCTGGGGCCTCTTTCAGGGTAGAGAGGTTTTAGAGGGAGATCTGGATAGGCTAGAGAGCTGGGCAATCACTAACTGCATTATATTTGCCAAAGAGTAAGTGACAGATTCTCCACCTGAGGTGGGGTAGTCCTGGTTACATGTAGAAATTGGCGGATGACAGGCTGGATTATAAAATGACCCCGCGTGTGGCATCAGGTGTGGTGTGTATATGCTGCGCAGCGTGACTGAAGTCTTCAACGCGTCCACCCTCCCTTCACCGGACATTGCTGGATCAATAACCTGTGGAGTGGTGATATCTTGCTCTCTTTCTCTCTCTCTCATATCTTAGTTTTCCTTCTCTCTCTCTCTTTTTTCCTTTTTTTCTTGAACATATAAACGTAACATCATTTTAAGTTCTGCTGTTAAAGTCTTGTTAAGTTTTGCATTATAGTTACTAATTGTTGCCAATCCACCATTTGTAGAAGTACTTTTGCTGCTAATGTATTGATAAGTTTTGTGATATTATAACATACTTTTGCCAAGTCACTAATTGCTGTTATTTGTATTCCACTACATGCATTTAGTACATTTGTAATTGGACCCCCGGAGTGACTGTCTGTCATTCACTTTGCATTGCTGTGCAGAATTACCCAGAGTTAACTCACACCTGGTCTCATCTGTTGAGTCAGGGCGCATGTCACGTTCAGAGTTAACTTATCCCTCATCCTATCTGTTGGGACCGGACAGGTGGTAACGACATCAAGCTTGTCAGAATTCAAGCACCATCTGGACAATGCTCTTAGTCATATGGTTTAGTTTTAGGTAGTCCAACACAGGGCAGGGAGTTGGACTTGATGATCCTTAGATGTGGATGGTTTTCTATTAGATGGAGATTTGTTATTGAACTAGCCAGGCCCAAAGAAATTTCAAGGCCACCTCAGAAAGCTGAAAACAGGACTTGCTGTGGGAGGGAGGCAGTTCTACAATAACAGGGCCTCAACATGACGTAAATCAACGGACCTATCAGCAGTGAGACTCCAGTGTGTGAACAGCTCATGAACATAGATGATACCCGATTAGTGAATGCATGCTTGGAGCGTGGACACATGATCAGAGTATAGCTGCATATATAAGGAGTCTTGTTTCTGTAATAAATGGCTTTGCGTGATTCACATTGAATTGGAATGATGAGTCTTTTATTCATTCCAGCACTTAGGGGTCTCTTCCAACTTGAGATATTATACAATTCTATGATTCAAATTTTTTTGGGAAAAAAATCTTTTATTTCAGAGCTTAGATGTCACTGAACTAAAAATGTTCCAAAAATTCAAAGTCTAATAATCTTTTTTTGACATGAATTTTGATTTTCTGAAGAAGAAAATTAAAACTTTACATCCTTTTGTGTTTTCTTCCAGTTCCAGAAGTCAAATTCACTGCTGCAGTATACCTGAAAAATGCGTCCTAAACAGTGCATGCAGCCAAATCAGTTATTATCCTTTCCAGTTCCAATCTGTCACTCTTAATGACCTGCAAGTATTTATTCCTTATAACAGGTTTGTATAAATAATGAGTGATGATTTTCATTATAGGGAAAAAAAAAATATCTATTTGCATAGAGCAGCTTCATCCTGAGATTTACATGTCATCCCACCTGGGAGGGACAGATGTGAAAACCTCTCAATGCTTAACAGTAACTGTTAGTTTTGTCAAAACCAACAGAAAAGAGATATCACCTGGCCTGTCAAGGTAATACTAATATTTGAAGAGGAGAGGATGGAGGAGATAATGGGGGAGTGAGAGCATTGTTGTCACCTTAGGAATCAGTAATCTATGTAGAAAACTAGAACTGAACTGCATATAATCCAAGAAAATTACTGAGTGCAAAAGGTAACATCCCTCTGTAATCCAGGATTCTCTCCTGCAGAGGCTGAGCACAGCACTGAGTCTCCAACCATCTTGGAAAACAAGCTTGTTATCTAGATAGAAAAGGGAGATTATTTAGAGTTGATATTCGTATAAGTAGATGAAACATTTCTTTCTTTCAATTCTAGTACTTTGATCTTTATAAACCCTTTGTAACTTTTTTTGACTACTTTGGAGTGGGTCATTTTCTCCAGGACATCATAATGGTAAGTGTATACCTTTCCATGCATCCAGAAAGGCAAATTTGAGAATGAACAATGCAGAAGTAGGAGACAACATTTTTATTTTTTTTTTTTTTTTTTATTTTTTGCCTGGCCACCTTTACCTATGAAAGCTCTGTGCTTTACTGGAATATAGTTGGGAGTGCACGTCAATAGGAGAATTTAGAATAGCACAGATGAAAGAGTTTGTTAAAAGATAGGAAAAATGTTAACATTTATCTCCTTCTATAGAAACAAATTTCTGTCACCATCTCAAATCTTGAGCAGTATGTAATTTTTAATTGTATATGTTATGGTTACTTCAGACAATAGAAAGTTGCATATGAGTCCTTCCTCCTTTTCATCCCATGAATTAAGTTTGCACACCCAAAACAGCACCCTAGAGCATCGTGAACATTTTTCTCTCTCCCTGGCCTAATTAATTTTTCAATCTCTTCTGCCTAGTTGCACAGCCTCAGCAGGGCTGGACAGTTTGTAAGGTGTCTTTCCTGGGAAATAACAGAATGTGTTTCAAGTTTTTTAAGCAGGCAGGAAATTAAACCTGGATCTCCTACTGACTGGCCAAGTCTCCGACCAATACACTGTTTAAAAAAAAGAAAAAAAAATAAAGGAAAACTTCCCTTGTCATATTTGAAGAAGGGTGAGCCCAAGTGTGTTCTTTGAAAGAAATTATAAAGCAGACTACTCCCAGGCCATGTATCCCACATGGCACATACATCTCCATGGTGTCTAGTGAGGCATGAGAGATGGAATATTTAAGACAAATCCTGGTAAATCTTCAGAATTTCTGTGTTAACTAGCTGCAGACAGTTGAACAATATTTACTCAGGCAATGTTCAGATACCATCTGGCTCTTGTTTCTTGTGAAATCCATTCTGAGATACCTATCTTCATGTTAACACATGCTTCAGGGTTCCATTCTGGATACTGGTACCTAAGACTTAGATGTTGTTGTAGTCCAGGTATCCTTTTACAAGATTTCTGTTCAACTCATTAACAAACAAACAAACAAAAACAAACAAACAAAGAAAAACCTAAAAAACGTACTCCCTGCTTCCCCACTGCACTGATGTGCTGTCATTTGAAATACCTGAGACAGGTATTAATTATTTAGTGAAATAAAGGGTCTTTTCTGAAAGGACTTATTTATGTTGCTGATGAACAAATTTGCAGGTAAGCTCTCAAAAAAAGACCTTTGTGTTTTCTTACTGCTGCTTTCAGAGGAACAGTTCTGTGCATGAACTTGTAAGTGCTAAGCACATAGTGATAGAATATGAAATTAATTTCATGCCATACTTGGACTCAGATACACCCTGAATATGTAATTTATTCATGGTTAGTTTAATGAAACTAAATATGATTAAGATGCTTCTGTAACTAAGAGTTTACTATTATGAACACTGGCATTTTTCTATGTTTCTGTGAACAGCTTTCTATGAGAATTATTAATCTTAGTAGTAGAAATACATTATTAGTAACATATTGAGTTATTGCACAATAAATCTGATAAAATGAGCTGTCAACACATAAGAAAAAAATGCCATTAGCCACAAACATAATATTTAATGGAAGGCAGCATAACAATAAAAATATATTCAAATGCTCCTTAATTAAGTAATATAATCTTTAATTTTAGCAGATGACTGCTTTAAATGGTATACGAAGTATATTAGGGAGAGGAAGGGAAACAGAGGAAAGAGAGGATATCGTTAGATATAGGAATTAAGTCAAGTAAGCTTTGAAATTTTTCCCATTACCACAGTACTGAAATTCCAGCCAAATGGTTGTCACAGAGGCACCCTGTAGGTTAATTTAAGGGACAACAGGGTCCAAAACAACTTTTATTAGACCGGTGAGGAACAGGGTTTTAGCACTCCAATAGTGACTTAAATAAAGGTTCGGATATCAGCTGAGGAAAATTATTTAAGGGGCAGCAACTAATACAACAGGCGGTCCACAGTGTGCATGCACGTGGCTTCACTCAAAACAATGCCGGAGCCGTCCCCGAGTCCCGGAGAAGTACACACTTGCTTAAACACGGTGCGGGATTATTTTTAAAGAGATACACATACTCGTAGTGAGTACGGGAAGTGTACACTCGCGATTCCGCAACGGTAAATTTATAATACACTTGCAATCCTGAGAGGGTTAATTTACTTACACGTGCAAGTGTGCACGGAATCCTACATGTGCTTATGTGGAAGTACGGGAGGAAAATACACTCGCGATTGTGCGAGGGACTCTTGGCGGCCACTCGTGATTGTGCGAGGAAATAATTTATACATGTGCTCGTATTGGGCACGGAAAGTTACGCGTGCAAGTGTGCACAGAAGGAAAACACACTCGTGATTGTGCGAGGAAATAATTTAAAGTACGCGTGCAAATGTGCACGGAAAGTTACACGTGCAAATGTGCACGGAAAGTTACACGTGCATATGTGCACAGGAGGAAAATACACCCGCGATTCTGCGAGGATTAATTTTACACGCGCTCATATGGAGCACGGAAAGTTGTACGTGCATATGTGCACAAAAAGTATAAATATACTCACAATCCTGCGAGAAGTTTACTCACAGCCGTGGCGGCGAGGCAAGCCGAGTCCCCATCCCGGGGAGGGGGGTTCTTCGTAGCAGTATCTTGCTCGTGCTCCGAGAGACCCACACAAATGGGCAGAGTCTCGATGAGAATCCCGTTTTTATCTGATCAGATCTGACTGTAGGCACTCTAGAAGCTTCTCTGCACCCCCCACACTGGCTGTGGGTGCCCCTGAAGCCTCCAAACATCCCCCACACTGGGCGCGGCTCAGTGTGCCTCGGCACTCCCTTCTTCTAATGTCCCAGGAGCCAGGGTGCTCTGGGCCAAACAAAAGAAGCTGTTAGCCTCAAGTAGCAGAGAAAGAGGGAGATGTGCCATACTGAAGGAGGGAGGGGGGGTTTGCATTCTGCCACAATGGTGTTCTGTAACTGAATAAAAAACCTTTAATTAAATGTTTGCTCTTGTTTCTGTATTAAAATTTTCCATATGTATTAGTACCTTTTAGATGGCAATCTTTGAATTTCATGGTAAAGACTTAATGAAGTATTGTTTGAGAAAGACTCATTGCCCTCTGACAGCTAGAATAAGAATTATGCTGTTACATGCCACTATCAATACGTCGCTAAGTAGTAAATTTCCTTCAAAATAAGGTATATTGCCTTTGCTTCTGTAACTTTGATTCTGTAACTTTTTTTTTTTTAATTTACTAAAGATACTACTGCATATTTAAATTTAAATACAAGATATTTCTCCACAAATGTTTTTTTCTCGATGATCACCTCTTCCTTATAGCCCTAATTCCCACTGAATAGTTTGATTCCCAGTTTTGCCCTATTAAAAACATGAATACTTACATTATATTTACAGGTTCAGCAGTTTATTTCTAATCTCAAACAGACAACATCCAATAAATCTGTGGGTTTCTTGCACCAATGTCCTTTACAGTCTATACATACTGCTCAATTTGAATAAAAAGAAACACATTATAATTGTCTCCACAGATATCAGCAGAAAGTATCTTGCTATGAAGCCATGTATTTGGGATATTCAAAACAAAAGAATGTGGAAGGGAGTTCTAAATTCTCAGATAGTGTTCTGACAACCCATTTTATATCAAAAACTGTTAGGATACAAGAAAATAAACATTCCCTCTGGTGACAAAATGAGTATGATTGTACTATGGCTACATTTCTTGCTTTCACAGTAAAAAAGCACCAGCACAGACTCCACCCTGAGTCCAATCCAATATCCATGGTCTAGGGAAGATGAATAAAACACCAGATAAAATTTATTTTACCCAGTTTTAGTGTTATTTTTATATATGCTTCTTGGATACACCGTAACTATGGAAGAATGTGTACTACAGAGATTTTTTTTTTCCCATGATTTATAAATAAGATTTAGGACAACACAATTTTTATAGGATATATTTTATTTCTCATAGTATACTTTGGCTCGGCAGAAGTTCCAAAAAGGAGAGCATATTTTTTGGTAGTGTGGCAGAACATGAATAAAGACAACCTATATATAGGTTGGCCAGAGTTGGTCATGTACCTTTCTTAAATTTCTGAGGAATATCACAGCTTGTGTATCCTTGAGTACACCTGCACTGCTGTAAGTTTTGAGTCTCTTTCATTGTGCCAAAGCCTGGCTTATCAGTGGAAGTCCACTAAAAGTATATAGGACTACATAGACTTGCTTTTACTTCAACAGATTTCCCCCACCCCACCACTCCATTTACAATTCAGCAATTTTATTGTTTGGTAGTTTTTTTTTCTTTAAAGCACCTCCCTGTTTCCTCAGCTAAGCAAATAATGATCTTAAAAACTTATGTCAAGTGATTTGGGGAGCTCTAAAATGTTTTTTTAAATGACAAAGAGAAGGTTCTGAAAAGAAGCACAGATTGACTATTAAGTAGCTAAAATTTCTTTAGAAGAAGTTCTTCCTAGACTACATCACCACTGTTCCTTGTCATGGCCACATGACAGCCACACACTTGTTATGTCACTACCAGAACAAGATTTCTGAGATTAATTATTTAGTTCAGCACAGATTTATTATTACTAACAGCTCAATAGCCTCATTTGCCTCACGTAGAAGAACAAGTAAAAAAAATAAACTTTATCAATCAGTCAAAAAAAAAAAAAAAAAAGAATATTAATGAAAAGTGGATATGCATACAGAAATTTTCAAACTAGTGAACCAGTGCCCTATACTTCTATGGTAAAAATTCAAGTAGATACAGATACAGTTTCTATAGAGAATGCTACTATTGTCAGACCATTAAAGTGACTCTTAAAAGAAATTATTACATAGTACAGGTAAAATAGAAAAGATATTTCAAAGTTTGCAACAGAGGGGATTAAAGTCTCCTGCTACATCTCTTGGAAGATGGCATGACCAGCAGAAATGCAAGATAGAAATAGGTAAACTTGATTTGAAGCTAAGTGGATTTAAGGAAAACAATCCCACCAATAACAAAGATATTTGGATATGGCCCAGCAATTCCAGGAAGAAGGTTAAAACTCAGAGTTCTTGCAAGCTCTTCACCTCCTCCAATATCATTGGAAAATTTCTTAATGTTAAAATTGCATCTTAACACCTGGCCTTTCCATCTTCACTAATATTTACCTATGCCTTTGAATGCTTCATGTTCAATACCCATATCTGCTATATTAGATCACTTCCACATACAACATTTCCATTTGAACACTGAGAAGTGAGCTTATTGTGTCAGTATCCAGTGAGTGAGACGATGAGAAACAATTCATACAGACGCAGACAGAGACATACACACACAAGGTTCTTGTTAGCAGTGAGAGCACAGCCAGGCAGAGATCTCTTTTATTAACAGTTCTCAATTTATAGGTTTACGGATATGGACCTGAACTAAGAGGTTAGACAGGATGTTTTTTCAAAAAATGTTATTCCAAACACACCACACTCGTGTTTGTTTCAATCACATTCCCACTCATTCACAGACCAGGCCCAATAACATTCACACATCACACGTACTTGGGGGCAGTTATCTGGCCTGAGATACCATTCTCACGAGTCTGGGCTATCACTCTTTACAATTATGAGAAACATACTTCAGCACAATCTGTCCAATGCCCTTTATATTTTGACTAGTTGCTGTGATCGAATTGTGCTGGTATTACTTCTTCTTTGACCATCAGGATGGTCGTGTTAGTATTGATCTTCCTTTATCATCCAGGTGGGTGGAACCACAGATCTTGCTTTCCCACACTGACTGTCAAGCACAACTATCAGATACATGCAATTTTTAGAGCTCTTTCTTTCCACATACTGTGATGGACATAGTATGCAACTTTTTATGCCTTAAACAGTTCGTTTTGCAGCTTCTGGCAGTAGGGAAGAGATAAGTGCTCTGGAGGCAGGATGGTATCTCTTCCTTGAGGCCTACCTATTCTTTGCAAAATGAAAGCACCAACATTTGAGATAAAGGCATCCTTCAGCGACCACAACCAGCTAGGGGAAACCACACATCACCAGCTACTCCTAGAGGACCAACTGACTCACTTCTGGGACCACCCACTAATTTCTGGAACAATCTCCTTAATTAACATGAGTGAAGAGAGGGAGATGAGCCACCCTCTCCTATCTCACATGCAAATGAACTAAAGTATTTAAAACTTCTCACTTGGAACACTTGGTGTGTTGTGTCACACCCACCACCCTGAGAACTACAAAGATCATTGCTGGATCAACCAACCTTTGGAGTGCTGAAATCTATCTCTCTTTTTCTCTCTCTTTGTTTCTTTCTAGCTTTACTATGGGCACATAAGGTTAATATCATTGTGAGTTTTGTTGTTGAAGTCTTGTTAAGTTTTGTGATATTGTTAAAAGCTTTACCAAGTCACTATTTGCTGCAATTCAGCTGAGTTTTAAGTGAATTCATGATTTAGTTGAACCTCTTGAGTAAATGTCATTATTCCCAGTTACTGCAGAGTATTTAAAAGTTAACCTTGCCTTCACCCCACTGATTGGAACAGGACACATATATCACAGAATGGTAATATATAGTAATAGTTTACTTGAATTATATTGTCTTATTATCAGTAATCCATTGATATGTCATTTCATCTGGTTATCAAATACCAACTCAGCGTGTAATATTGTTACCATTGCTAATTAAGGTCTAAGTTAAGGTGTGCAAAATTTAGACAGTTGTCTTATGAAATACACAAAACTATTCTTAAATTTTTCAGCAGAGCCTTATGTCTTCCAGGATTCTGAAAGCGGTGGTGGGGGAAGGACAACCTCCACAAAACTAAGCATTCAAACTGTGAGGAGTTTCAGTAGTGGACCTTATGATATCAGCTTCAGGTTTTGGTATGAAATTTTAACAAAGCTGACAGTTTTGAATATCCTTTCGAGTTCTCTAGTTAGTCTCACAGCTGGCATCTCCATGTCACTGGAATAATGTCTTTCCAGAAAATTACTCATGCTAATTTAAACCTGGGATCTGCTTCCAGCTCTCCAACCATCCTTTTTTGACAAGTTCAAGCTTTTTGTAGCACCAGTCTGACATATAGCAACATTGTCACGTTCAAAATCTGCTGTAATGCACAATACTCAGAATGAACTCTAATCAGGATCTGTAACCACTAACAGGAACATAAATGCATCTAAAGCATGCAGACCATTTTGGAGTGACTATAGAAGCTTTTTAGGGACGACACAACATAATTTCCTCAGCTGTTTCCATTGAGTATCAGAGTCTTGCCCAGACACACTCATTTGCCTTCAAGAAAACAACTGTCATGGGTGAAACAGCCTAATGTCAGGGAATTTTACGTCAGTGCTGCTAGCTCACAGAAACTTCTCAGCACTGATTACAGTGTTGAAGAAAAAAGAGCGCAAACAATTAGAGAAAAACATACCCTTTCCTCTCCCTGATCTGAACTTTGCTTATTTTCATGGCTGGGCACACTGTAAAAATTGCTCCCAAGTGGCAATGGGCAGTGCTGGTGGGCAGGGTCACCCCTGTAACCCCTGCTGCTCTCCCCAGCACTACAGCTCTCACTATCCCCCTTCTCCAACAGATCCTGTGCCAGCCAGGCATCGACTCCTGACTGTAACTCCCTAAGGAGCTCCAGATCCTCCCTGGAAATGCATGTCCCCTTTTCTGACCAGGTAGAGTTCATGGCACCTGGCAGGGTATCTCTGGCAGTGATGCCATCACCTCAGGGCTGTCTGGAATTGGTTTCCACTGGCACAGGGAGGTTTGCTGCGTACACATACCTCCCACCTCTGGGCACACTTCTGGTCCCTTCCTGTGACAATCCATCCCTTACAAATTCAACCTCTCACCGCTATGAAACACATTTTTACGGCTACAGTGCTTATAACAGTCTGAACACATGCTGATTACAGTGCTCTGCTACAACTCCTGGGAGTGTAACCAAAGTAGATGCAGAAGATGACCTCCTTTTATTTCCTTTTAGTGACATAAAACAAACATAAAGAGGATTTTTTCCCTCCGTGGAATATATAGTTAAACTAGTATCGTAAGTAGGTTTTTCACATCCCTCACACCATTGTTTTGAGCTAAAGACTATGGCAACATTTTATTATTTCTTAGTATGTGCCAGCACAACCAGAAGCATATCCAAGCAGAGGTTACACTTCAAGACTATATTCAAATTCCACATTGCAGTTAAGTGATCGTAAACAACCTCCTTTCTTGGAAAGACAGGCAACCAGGACAGCACAGGACTCTACTTTGGCATTGCACGGTGGCTGTGTAGGATGTAAGAGGGCAGGAGGAGAAGAAGGGAAAGGAGGCTAACACAAAAGATCAGCTTCCTTCAGACAAGCCTGAAGCACAAAAACACGGATGAGTGTTCCAGCTTGGCCATAACAGGTAAATAAAAGGAATCTGTTACAGACAAGTAAATGCAGTTCCAATGAGGGGATGGGGTAAAATTAAGATGAAAAGATCTTGTGGTTTCCATGTACATCCTGCTGAAAGCAAAATGCAATTAGACCTCTGCAACTAAGATGTGTAGGAAGTTTTACAAAGTGCATGCAAAATGTCTTTATGTATTTAAAAAATTAATATAAGAATTTCCTGCATGGGCAGTAAGATAAATATAGGATAATGAGATAGCTCTTAAGATGACAGAAGACGAACTGACTATCCATAAAGCAAAAATTAGAGATGGCTCAGAAAAAAGCAATGATTACTTGTTATATTCACATAAATCTGCACTTAGCTCTCATTTGGTGGTGGAAGCAGTGGAGTAAAACTGGAGATTAAACTTATGTCAGACAGTTGAGGACAGTCTGTGTGAGTTATTAAAGAGCAATCTACTGCAAAGCAAAAAACTACACTTATGAAAATAACATTGAAACTAATTCTGGTTTTGTAAAAGAAATAATAAGAAGGGGGTGGGGGGTGGGAATCACATTTCTTACATTGTAATTTCAGTGACTTGGGAAAGGAAATATTGCCTGGCTCTTGCAGGTGAAGAAGTCCTTCAGAGTTCTCTGTGGAGTACAAGAATAACCAATATATACCAAATTTTGCCATTAAGGTGCTTCAGGCCCTAGCTGCATTGGACGACTTCTACTCTGAGACCTATAGATACATTGCCAGAAGGAAGCTCATGCTTCCTGTGGCAGCTGCATGTCAATAAGCATGTTTATAACCTACTTCTCCTGATTGTACTGTAGCAATATTACAGGAAGGTAAGGGAATGGAGTGAAGACAAGCAATTCTCCCAGGTAAACCTCTTCTTTGATTGGGTAAACAAAAATTCTACTAAAATGTCCCATGCTTAACCTTTCAATATCAGCCCCCAAATCTTTAAGGTCTAGCATAATTTTTACAGGTTCATCCTGACCCTCCATGTCTTTCAAATTAAAAAGAATAGTAGTTCAGACTGAGAACTAGACAGAAAACATTTTGAAGTACCTAACTAAATTAAGTTCAAGGAAAAATTAAAGTAGTAAAGGCATGCATCAGAGATGAAAGCTGCATTGCATTGCTATATTCTAGGCAATGAGTTTGCAAGATGAGGACATTCTGACCTCTTTGTTTATAAAATAAAAAGCTCATGAAACTGACTTTCTTTCTTCCCTGCCAACTGTACCATGATGAATCATGGTGAGTTTACCAAGGGAGAAAAAGAAGGTAATGCATCTTAAACTGACACTAAGTTCTCCAGGCTAAGAGAAATGGATAATTTAAAAATAGATATTGAAAGGTGGCTGGCCTCACTGCTTTCTTTCGACTCCCTGAATGCACTGAACATTTTCCCAGTGGTGGACTTTTAATAAGGTATAAGCATACCGAGTGGATTTTAATAGCAGCTAAATGAAGCAAATCAATTGAAATTTTAAGACATCAAGCTAACGAAACATTAAGAAGAGTCAATTTTAGGTGTCATGGCTTTCTGAAACTGTCAAATTTGATCTACAGCAGGCACCTTGTTTCACAAATAGCAGATGCAGGTGTTAACTGCGGGTACTAAGGTGGTAGCAGCAGCAGCCCCCGGGGGCTGCGGGGTTGGCCCCTATGAGGTTCTGGCCCGTGCCGGACACAGCCGGTTCCAGCGGCCCCAGCGCAGGGCACAGCTGAGCCCCTCAGCCACGGGCGGGCGCCTCGGGGAAAGCCTGGGGAAGAAAGGGCAAAACGCTGCCCGGCAGCCAGGGCTGAGGGAAACCCTGTGAGAGACAGCCCTGCCAGCCTCGAGGGGAGAGCAGGAGGAGAGGAGGAGCTTCTCCTGGCCCCCCCGCAGAGATTCCCCTGCGGCCGCGGAGAGACCCCGCTGGGGCAGGTGTTTCCCTGCAACCCCTGGGAAGGGCCCAGGCTGGAGCAGGGAAAAGTGTGAGGTGGAAGGAGGGGAAGAGAGGAGCTGGTGTGGGCTGACTGCAGCCCCTGTTCTCCATCCCTCTGCACCTCCTGGAAGTAGGAGGCAGAAGAGTCATTTTTTTGGTCCGTAATACAAGAATTGAATGAGTTCTGAAATGCTTGGCAGTAAGCACAGGCATTTTTCTCACAATATAAGAAACAGTTTTTGATCTTTTTATCATACCGTTTTTGCTTCACTATAGTACCATAGGAAAGAGGAGGAAGATATTTTAATTAGTGAAGACAAAACATCAGGCCTCATTAATTTAATTAATCTGTTTGCTTTGCTTCCATCATTACAGTATAAACGTTGTTCACAAGGAAATCTTTCTTTACACAAAAATGAATTCAGACACTATGCCACAGCAATAACAAATAAAAATGTCCAATGCACAACAAAACTGATATAACATCCTTGCTAATCTCTCAAGTTAAGAGGTATTTTTCCCCACGCACTGAAATATGACATATGAGGCCTTTAAAAGCAGTGACAAATGCTTTAGAAGGGGGAAATAGTAGGTGTAGTGTGTAAAGTTTGTTTTGCTGATAGAATTGCTTTTTATATTGTGCAATCTGTCACAATCATGTTAAGGCAATTGAAAGAAATCAGTGCAATGTTTTTGCTGGAAAATTGGTTTTGTCAGTGTTTGTCAGCATGTAGAACAAATTAAAAGAACTTCAAAAGATGCTAACTGGCATGCTTTTTTTTTTTTTTTAAATTCTTGTGTCCTTCTAAGAAAACTAGTATTTAGTTTTAATACTTATTGTTTCTGCTGAACAATATTTTGACATTGCTGAAAATAAGCACTTGTTATTTCCCTAACAAATGACTACTGAATTTTAGATCTATGTAAATTGAAACATATTTTATATTAGATTTTTATTTCTTTCATTTCACAAGTTAAACATACAAAAAATCCAGCAGGGTGACTGCCTGTGCTTGGTTTGCATTGGTCTGTCTAAAGCAATTCATATCCTCGTATGAGAAGTTCACAACTTGAACAGTGTCTCACAGAAGCCAGGTAACTGAAGACTTCCCATCAAGATCAAAGAACTGGGCCTGCTTAGGACAGAGACAACCAAGCTGTAATGTGAGTCTTTCCATTGTGAAAAATTATTACAAATAACAATAGTGTTTCTCTTGTCTGCCAGAAGACAAATCATAATTGTCTTAATTTGTAATAAAGGAGATTTATTTTGTCTGTTAAAAAAAAACACCATTACAAGACTGGCAAGCATAAGAAGGTGCCACCTACAAACAAGTTACCTGGGGTTTATTGCCTGGTAAGTCAAAATTCCAGCTAAATATGGCTGACACTGCTTTGGCACAGGAAGGTGAAATAGATCTCAAAAACTTCTCAAAATACTGCATGTATTACTGTAGCAAAAGTAGTTTAGAATGTGGAAACCCTTCTATTTTTATCTTTCAGCTCTCTGGACTACTTCTAGTCTTACTCTGCCATCAATATCACCATTGTTAGGTGATGGCAGCAAGAACAAGAGAGGTCAGGAATGTGTGCCTATTAAAGTGAATACCTGAAGGCAACTCTGGGTAAGAACCCATCTTGATGAATCCTTTCGTCGTTTCTTTTACAAGGAGAGATTTTTAATTTAGTTCCTAGGCTGTACTCTACAATTCATCCTCCTGAGATGTTGAGTTGTTATAATCCGAACTAGAAGTTCTGCTCTTTGACACTTCTCTATGAATTCTTCACTGTCTCTTTCAAGAAACAAGTTGAAAAGAGCTGCGAATATATGTAAGTGCATCTGAAGTCCAGTTGAAGTGAGTGGAGTGTGCTCCTAGCTCAATTCACCAAGTTTTTATTATCTCCATTTCACCTAATTTCATGAAAGGAGAAAAACATACAGTTTTCTGTCTCAGCTGGATGTGAAACCACTTATTCATGTTTCAATTTTTCAGATCTCTGTCAGTCATCATCTTTATTGGAAGTTTACAAATGTATAACCTACTCATAGATGCACATGCACTAGTACACTTTTTTTTTTTCCCCATCTATTTATAGGTTTCACTGAATTTTACTATAGCAGGAAGTTTGGTTTTTTTTCTCATCAGTCAGCCCCAGTTTCACTGGGCATCTACATAGAGTTTAAAAGTCTATTTTCAACTACTATAAACCACTATATTACTTTTAAAAAAATGAGTAATTTTCTGTTCACAATATGACCTTATAATATTATTAGAATCTTTCATGTCTATTTTCTAAATCCTTGTCTCTTAGTGGTTTCTGAGGAAGCAACATCTCTTTTCCTGAAATTGTTTAATTGCTTCAATAAGTACTAATTTAATTCCAGTAAAAGACAGAGATATGAATCTGAAGAGTAGAAAAGTGACTTGCAAGTTTAAGATCTACAGTTATCTTTGATCTAGGGAGTACTTTTTAAAGGAAAGCTAAAATGGTGTGTTAAAACATCCTTTAAAAAAAAATCAAGAATTACCTTTAAATTAATAAAATGATCTGCAGCAGCTGAAGGTGATTAAATCATCAGATAACATCACCATGACATGAAAATTGCATTTGTTCAAGGGCTTTTTGTATGTAGGTTAGGATGATCTCAACTGGCAGCTAAGGCCCCACCCAATTGGCTGCTCGCACTCAGCAGGATGAAGGAGAGAATAGGAAGGGCAAAAGGAAGAAAAAAAAAAGAACTTCAGTAATGAAAAATGGCAAAAGTGCTGTAGGTGACTAGGGGAAGGTTAAGCAGGTGCACATCAGAACAGAGGTGCTTCTTAGGCTAGAAAAGTTCCTTATAGATTTGGATTCATGGGTTTCTTAGCCGTATCTCCACATCTCAGTTCTACACAAGAGTTTTCCACACCTGATCTAGAAAGAGCTTTGGCTCTCATAATGCTTTCAAGTCTGAATATTGTATGTCCAAGTTGGAGGCTAGCCAAGATCAAACAAAAAGAATATGAAGAAGGTCTACCTGCCCATACTGAATGTTGGGTTACTTAAGCTAGGTTTTGATCCTATTCAGTTTATGCTACTATCTGCAGAATTTGATCCCTCCATCCCCTTATGTTGTACGCTGACAACCTTCTTAAAGTTATCATTCTTCCTTTATTGTTTGACAGTCTCTTCCAAAGCCTGTAGTACCTCAGCTTTCGTAAGTGTTTCTTCACTGCATGTTAGCTACCATGCTGATTCATTTTCCCTTCTGAAAGGTCTTGGTTTGTATTTCTGCCAGCAAGCTATAGAACTTGAGTGACAAAGGGTCTTTTGATATATTGACCTTTTTGTCTCCACTGTTCTCTATGTTGCTACCATACTTCAAGTTGCATTTTTTGCTTGTTTCAGAAATGCTTTCACTGCTCCATTTGATTCTATAAATATTCAAAACACACAGACTGGTTGAGCTGTTGTTGTTCATTTTTATAGGATTTTTCCAGTCTGCTTCTATGTACTAAATGTTCCTGGTATCTGTCCCCACCTCTGAATTTCCTGTCTGTGTACTGTCAAAAAATGAGTGCACACTAGCTTTCTACCCAAGTACAGCTTTCTTACATGTTACCGCAGTTTCTTCTCACTCTTAGTAGAAGGAAAAAAAAAAAAAATAATAACCTTCAAGTGAGGTTAACTGCCTGTGTATTTGACACAACTGTTCTTCATTACTTCTACTTCAGGGACTGCAATAATAGAATGCTCTCTTCCTAGAATGTTATTTTATCTCCCTTTCTTCCACTGTCCTTGGAGTTTATTGTTGATCCATTCATTGCTGATCTGGTACCTGAATGTAGTGAACAACTATGCACTGCGAATTCAGAGGAACAGGGTGTTATGTTGTAACTCTTGCAGTAGTTTCATTTTGAAAACTCAAACTGCCCTGTTTATTAATGTATTCCTTTCCTTGACTTATGCTGAGTCTGAAATGTTTGGTTTTCTACCATCACTTCTATCTCTTGCCATTTTCACAGTCTTTGAGTATTTCTTTCAGGTTTTTAAGAGCATTTCTAAAAAACTCTGCTCAAGCACCACTGAAAAGCATCACTTATTGACACCTGTGTGAATTAACATCTGTAGCTACTACTAACCAGAAGGTAGTAACAATTTCTCAGCTGCCAACAAGGAAAGTACATCTCTGAAAAAGGCTTTTACCTCAGTAGCATGACTTCCTTTTTGAAAATCCCTACAGATTAAATAGATTTCTGAGCATGTTTAGAATATTGTAAAATGAGAGGTACTTCAAATGAGTTGGGGAATTGCCCAAAACCTACTTATTGAAGTTTTTTTAAGACCTTTCTCTTATTAAGAATCTTTCTTTTTTTTTTTTTCTTACTCATGTCTGTGACAATTACTGAAAAGCAGCTGTCAGAAGTCAGAAGTAATTGCATGGCTTCTGGCCTCACTGGGTGAGAGCAGCTTTTTCATGCCATGACCTTATTGCTTGTCAGAATATTTTGTTGACAGCAGCAGATTCCTTATGATAAAGGCTACTCAGCAGTCAATTTCTGAATCTTTTCTTCTTTGCCAGGCAGAATGGTTTAGGTCTGGTCACTCTGAGTTTATCAGATATAAGCTATGAATTGGTTTTTAAAAACAGTTTCCATGTTTGCCTTGGCAAGATTTTGGTTAATAACTGACTTCATTTTGCATCCTGAGATAGATATTTCAGTGATGAGATTTTTCAGAAAATCTTCTAAATTTTGAGTATTATATAAGGTACTAAATAATCAGTTTATAATACATATTGACATCCATTTTTGCTTCACTGTGTCTCTGTCTTTCTCTTGTCCACTGATGTTTTATCTTTATGATCATGTCTAAACTCAATGCTTGTATGTCAGATTTTTGTTCAGTGAGAATCTGGGTGCAGTTTAGGTATAGAAAATATTTTATTTCTCTAAGATGCAATCTTTTAAATGGCATTTCCAGTGATCTGGACTGGAGGGAATTGCATTCTTCTGTTATGAGCTCTATTTGTCCAAGCTGAAATATTTCACCAAGTTTTATTTGCTAGTTATGGAGTATACTCTTGCAAAACCTGACCTAAATGATCACTTTTCATTTCTGATTTCCCTTTCAGCATAGCAAATTTCACAGTCAAAGCATAAGGTTCTTGTCCTAATTCATACCTCTCATCATTCAGTCAGGAAAATAAATGTGCAAGGTTTAATTACACTGATATTATCTGTTAGACTGTGTGACCTATTTCATCCATCTAAAGGAATAAGACAAATGACACTTTTTTTCTCTAATTATGCAGAAAAGTTTCCAGACTTTCAAGTCTGCCTTATATTGGAAGACAGGACTGGAAATGCTGAAGAATATTTCTTCTCTGCTACTGCCTCTGTTGTAGCAGGGTATCTATTTGCTGACCAAACTAATAACAAATGTTTGTTAACTGCTCAGTTTTGGCCAATAGAGAAACCTGAGATGGATCTCCTGGGACATTTCCACCTAGGCCTGCAAACAAGATCTCTCCTTCCTCAGAGAGATCCTGTCCATATTATATTAAAGAGAATGAGTGCTGAAGTTACTTTCTGCTGCAGTGTTCGATATAAATAAAATTAGCATCTAGATAACATTTGCGTCTTATGGTCAGTTTAGCGTGTCTGTCAGCTACAGGGCTGAAACTGTTTTTAAAACCACCTGGATCACAGATACTGCTCACTTCTGTCATGTTTTTCTATAAATATGCTGAGACAAATTGGACATTGGGACAGATGACACTAAAATTGCATAACAGAGTTAATGTTACATTATTCAGTGAGGGTTTGTGTACAGGAAATAGGCAAGGAGAGGACCTAAAAATATGGAAAGGCTTGTCCTCATCACCTTTTCTCAGTAACCAACAGCCCAACAGCTCTTCTTTTGCTTTTTTCTTGGATATCTAAATTTAGAGTTTGATGTAGGAGTAGCAGTAGATAGCTATGAGGTGAAGTACTTAACCATAGCTGTTTACTATTTTTATCTCCTCAGATTCTGTTTATTTCCTTGCTTAAGTGGCATTTTTTGTTAGTTTGTTTTATGTCTGCTTGACACATCTTTTGGCTGCTTTACAAGAAAACAGGGAGACGTGTTGGATCATGGCTACTGACATTGCTTGTGACTGCCAGCTGCTTGGCTTATTTGCATGGTGTTACTTAAGAACTGTATGTTCTGTCTGAATAATTCTTTTAGTCTTTATAGTTGAAGAAGGTGATTCACTGAAACACTTTTTGTTTTTCTCTATTAATTGCTACTGTGGCAATAGAGAGACTCAGAAAAAGATAGTGATGACATTTACCACAGTATCACAGTATGTTTGGGATTGGAAGGGACCTCAAAAGATCATCTAGTCTAGTCCAATCCCCCTGCCACAGCAGGAACGCCTAGGTGAGGTCACACAGGAACATGTCCAGGCGGGTTTTGAATGTCTCCAGAGAAGGAGACTCCACAAACCCCCTGGGCAGCCTGTTCCAGTGCTCTGTCACCCTCACGGAGAAGAAGTTTTTTCTCAAATTTAAGCGGAACCTCTTGTGCTCCAGCTTGATCCCATTACACCTTGTCCTATCATAGTTTGCCACCGAGAAGAGCCTGGCTCCATCCTCATGGCACTCACCCTTTATATATTTATAAACATTAATGAGGTCCCCCCTTAGTCTCCTCTTCTCCAAACTAAAGAGACCCAGCTCCCTCAGCCTTTCTTCATAAGGGAGGTGCTCCACTCCCTTAATCATCTTGGTTGCCCTGCGCTGGACCCTCTCCAGCAGTTCCCTGTCCTTCGTGAACTGAGGGGCCCAGAACTGGACACAGTATTCCAGATGTGGTCTCACCAGGGCAGAGTAGAGGGGAAGGAGGACCTCTCTCGATCTACTAGCCACCCCCCTTCTAATACACCCCAGGATGCCATTGGCCTTCCTGGCCACAAGGGCACGGTGCCGGCACCATGGTCATCACACTTTCCCTTGTTAAATTTCATCAGGTTATTCCCCGCCCAACTCTCCAGCCTGTCCAGGTCCCGCTGGATGGCAGCACAGCCTTCTGGCGTGTCAGCCACACCTCCCAGCTTAGTGTCATCAGCAAACTTGCTGATAGTACACTCTATTCCCTCGTCTAAATCGTTAATGAATATATTGAATAATATTGGCCCCTGTCCTGACCCCTGAGGCACTCCACTAGATACTGGCCTCCAACTAGACTCCGCACCATTGACTACCACTCTCTGGCTTCTCTCCTTAAGCCAGTTTGCAACCCACCTCACTACTCTATTGTCTACACCACACCTCCTCAACTTAGCTGTGAGGATGCTGTGGGAGACTGTGTCAAAGGCTTTACTGAAGTCAAGGAGGACCACATCCACCGCTCTGCCATCATCCATCCACCTTGTTACATTACCATAAAAGGCTATGAGGTTGGTCAAGCATGACTTACCCTTGGTAAAGCCATGCTGACTGCCCTTAATAACCCTCTTATCCTTGATATGCCTTGAGATGGCACCAAGGATAAGCTGTTCCATTACTTTCCCAGGGACAGAGGTGAGGCTGACCGGTCTATAATTACCCAGGTCCTCCTTCTTGCCCTTTTTGGAGACTGGAGCGACATTTGCTTTCCTCCAATCCTCAGACACCTCCCCTGTTTCCCAAGACTTGGCAAAGATGATGGAGAGTGGTCTAGCAATGACTTCAGCCAGCTCCCTCAGCACCCGTGGATGCATCCCATCTGGACCCATGGATTTATGGATGTCCAGACTATTTAATTGCTCCCTAACCCAGTCCTCATCAACTAAAGGAAACTCCTCCATTGACCTGGCTTCATCCGGGGTCTCAGGGGTACAGGTCTCCCCAGGACAGCCTCCGGCAGAGTAGACTGAGACAAAGAAGGCATTCAGTAATTCTGCCTTCTCTGTATCTTCTGCCACCAGGGCACCCACCCCGTTCATCAGTGGGCCTACATTGCTTCTGGTATTAGTTTTATCTGCTATGTATTTGAAAAAGTTCTTTTTGCTGTCCTTGACCCCTCTCGCCAGCTGTAATTCTAAGGAGGCCTTGGCTATCCTAGCTGCCTTCCTACATCCTCTAACAGCAGCCTTATATTCTTCCCAAGTGGCCAGCCCCTGCTTCCATGACCTGTAAACTCTCCTCTTCTGCTTGAGCATACCCAACAGATCCCTATTCAACCACGCAGGCCTCCTGGCTCCCTTCCTTGACTTTCTACGTGTGGGGATGCTCTGATCCTGAGCGTGGAAGAAGCAATCTCTGAATGCAATCCAACTATCTTGGGCCCCTTTTCCTTCAAGCAGTCTTGCCCATGGGATTTCCCCCAGCAATTGCTTGAAAAGGCCAAAGTTAGCCCTGATAAAGTCCAGGGTTGCAATTCTACTTGCTATTCTGTTCCTGCCACCCAAGATGCTGAACTCCACCATCTCATGGTCACTGCAACCCAGGCAGCCCTCAACCTTTACTGCTTCGACCAGACCCTCCTTGTTAGTGAGGATGAGATCCAGCAGTGCACCTCTCCTAGTCGGCTCCTCCACCATCTGCATGAGGAAGTTATCATCAATGCACTGGAGGAACCTCCTGGACTGTGGCTGGCTGGCTGAATGGTCCTTCCAGCAAACATCAGGGAAGTTAAAATCCCCCACAACAACCAGGGCCTGTGACTGTGAGGCCACTCTCAACTGCCCATAGAAGGCCTCATCCACTTCCTCAGCCTGATCTGGTGGCCTGTAATAGACGCCCACAACAGTGTCACCCCTGCCAGCCTGCCCCTTGATCCTGACCCATACACTCTCAACTCGCTTGTCATCCACTCCTGGGCAGAATTTAGTACATTGTAGTTGCTCTCTCACATAGAGAGCAACTCCACCACCACGCCTGGCTGGCCTGTCTTTCCTGAAAAGGGCATAGCCATCCATGACCACATTCCAGTCATGTGAACTGTCCCACCATGTTTCTGTAATTGCCACCAGATCTAATCTCCCAACCGAACATAGGATTCGAACTCCTCCTGCTTATTCCCCATGCTGGGCGCATTGGTGTACAGGCATTTCAGGGAGCGAGCAGAGCTCACCAATTTCTCCCTAGGGTCACAGGAGGCCACCCGGTCCTCATCAGTTTTAGAATGCTGCCCCACTGGGACAAGCCCAGCTACAACCCCATCCCCCTCTGAGCCTAGTTTAAAACCCTCCAAATGAGCCCAGCTAATTCCTGCCCCAGCATCCTTTTGCCCCTGCGAGATAAACCTTTCCCACTTGACACTGTCCAGACTGGTGACTTATAAAACCAACCATTATCAAAAAATCCAAAGCCCTGCCTGTAGCACCAGTCTTGGAGCCAGTCATTTAGACACTGAACTTTCCTATTGCATCCCACGTCGTTACTTGAAGATGGAAGGAGTGAAGAGAAGATCACTTGAGCCCCTGAGTCTTTCACCATCCTTCCAAAGACCTTGAAATCGTTCTTCATTCCCCTCAGACTACGGGAAGCAGCTTCCTCCCCATCTGTCTGGAAGACCAGCAGCGGGTAGTAGTCTGTCGGGTGCACCAGTTTGGGGAGCTCTCTAGCGATATCCTTGATCAGGGCTCCAGGCAGACTACAAACTTCCCTAAGATGAGGATCAACCCTGCATATTGGGCCCTCTGTTCCTTTCAGAAGGGAATTTCCTATTACAATCACCCTTCTCTCTTTCTTATCAGAGGCAGTCTTAAGTTGTGAAGTCAACCGCCTCTTCCTATGTGATCTTGTAGGCAGGCTTGGCACCACCTCCTCACCTTCCTCTTCTTCAAGATCCAGGGCCTCAAACCTATTACGGAGGGGCACCTGGGGAGACAAAGCAGGCAGGGAGGGGGGCTGCCCGTGACGCCGAACCAGAATACACTTCCAACCCTCATCGTCTTTGAGGTCCCCTACCTCTGCCCGACAGCAACAAGGGTGGGGCCGTTTCAGGACTTCCGCCTCTGTCCGAGAGGGCAGGAGGCCCATCTCCTTTTGGGGGGGTACCTCTCTGGGACATTTCCGACTGGCACGTCAGGGTGTTACTCCACCAGTCTATCTCCCTTTCGCACTCCCTGATGGTCCTCAGCATCTCAACCTCCTCCTTAAGTTTCACAACCATGTCAAGCAGATCTTGCACCTGCTCACACCTCACACAGATGGAGAGCTGGCCTCCCTCCCCCAGCAGCAGCAGGCTCTGGCACTCCCTGCAGCCGGAGACCTGAACAGCCACCCTTTGGGACAGAACCTCCTCAGTCTGCGTAGCCACAGTCTGTTTGAGACAAGCTCTCCTCCTGGAGGCGACCATGGTCGTCAGCAGTCTGGGATGCTGGCAATAAGTTAGAGGGGCTGACAAGCGACAACTGCTCTCTGCACCCTGCTACACAAGCTACCACACCTGCTGCTGCAGCACAGTGTGGGTGGGACTCACCCGCTACACAAGCTGGTTGCTCCTCCCTACACCTGGTGGGCAGCGACTAGTGGCTGCCCTCCCAAAGGCTTTTTCAAGGCAAGGGGAGGGGGTGTGGTCGCCGTCACCATGGGAACGCCCCCCGCCCAGTCAGCAGCTCTCTCGCAATGGCTGCCGGGGCTGCAGAGATTGGGACTCGATGGGAATCACGCTGTCCCTGTACGTTTCCCTCTGAGCTTCCTAATCTCGGCTGAACCTCGTGGTCGGCTGAACCCCACCGGCTCGGCTCTCGCTGGGCTGGCTCCGATCAGCTGACTGGATATATATATATATATACATATACACATATATATATTGATTATTTTGTGTTTCAGGTCCAGAAGTCAAATTCTATTTCTTATTACTTCTGTAAGCTTTAATACTCCAGAAATATCAATAATTTCATATCCATAATCTCATATCCATAAATTCCAGGAACAAAGGAAGTCAAGGTTTCTGGGTTAGGCAAGGACTCATTCAAAGATATATCCAGTAAATAACCACTCACCACAGCAGGAGGTGAGGCGCTTTCAGTCCTGGGAAGTCTCCTTAGACGGAGTCCCAGTCCAGTTCACAGACCTGATGCCCCAAGAAGATCACTCATTTCCCATAAGCAAATGATACTCGTCTTCTGGTTTTTATATGTGTTGTATCGATTTCTTGGCTCCTAACAAGTATACTCTGCAGTCTTAAATTTTGAATGCTTTTTGTTTGTGCTGATTTTTGGAAGAGGTATAAAAGCAAGTAATTTCCAGCTACAAAAACAGAACCTGTAACGTAGAGACAGCAGTCATATACAGGTGTTTATTGTTTAAGATCAAAGCAAGAGATGCACTTCTGGGACGAAAATGTTTAAAGGATTGAAAACCACACATATAATACTGATATTAAATTTATTAAAAGCAGTTTTCCTTTTTCTCATAGTATATGAATTTCAAATCAGTATGCTTTGGTCATGTTTACTTTGGCAGCTCTTGTTACTTTAAGTCTGTTACCGAAGCACCATTCTCACTTTCTTCCTGGCGTTGCATGACTGACCCACGATTTGACCAAAATCTGGAAATGCACATATTCAAGCCTTTCCCAAACAGAAAGTTCCACAAACCATGTACAAACAGCTTCAAAACAGAAAAGCTGGAGGTTGTTGTTTTGTTTTGTTTGTTTTTTTTGTGTGTGTGTGGTATTCTTTTGTTTGTTTGTTTTGTATTTTGTTCTACTAGAACAACCTGATAAATTAATATGAATTGTTTTAAAACAGATTCTTTCATTGTCAATTTTGTAATTTTTGTAAGTTCTTTTCCTGAATATTGTGTTTAGTTCAATAAATATTAGAATATTAGTGGCTTCTCAATTTGAAATATACTTTGCAAAATATATTTAAAAATCTTTAGGAAATTCTTTGTCTCTGATCTCATATGTGTATGTGACCTAGTAGAGGATCTTCTACCTGTGGGAAGCCATGAGGTGTGCATTTGAAAATACCTAGCATAATATTTATCAGAAATAAGGCTAACATGCTTTCAGCTTTCTCATAGTCTAAGAGTTCAGCAGGGCAGAATGTTTAATTTGCTTATGTTATTTTACTGAGTATAGAGACAAAAGAGATGTACACTGGGACATTCAAGGGCATTCTTTTGCCATCCTGTTAAGACTGAACACTAACCAAATTGGCAAGACAGTTGACGTGATGAGGGGAAGTTAAAGTAAAATAAAAGCTTCAGAGACCAGGCTACTAATGGGGGGACAACCAAATAAAATGCCAAAGAATGTGATGGTCGAGGGCTTAAAAAATTAATAACAAGGGTTCCGTGGAGATTACCAAGCAGAGCATGCCTGACAGCACCCACTGTTTTCAGAAGAGGAGCAGGCAGCTGGTAGAACTCCAGAGGATGATTAGAGAGGCAAATTGGGTAGATTCACACCCCAACTGGACCAATCACTGGAAGAATACTTTTTTTTAATTTATCAGTCCCAAGTTAATCTGAACACCTTCCTACAGTATGGGGAGCAGCAAAATGGATAGGTGAGTACAGCATGAGTCTTTCTGAACAGTAACCAAGACTCATAGGGAAAAGGACCTCAAGCAAGACATTTTGAAAATAAAACACTGTCTGAAGTTGAAAAGAAAAAGGCTCAGCCTAAGCATAGGAAAACTGATTCCTGCCAACTGTAAACAAGGCAGCACACAAAGTAAAGCTATTTTCTAAGCTTTGGGGAGGAACTGAGAGAAAGAACCCCTTTATCTCCCATAGTTTCAAACCACAAATTTGAGGAAGTTTGCCTAGGCGCTGGAAAAACAAATAAAGCTGACTTGAAGAAATCAGTCAGACATCCTGAAGATTTAGAAATTAGAGAAAATATGCAGACTTTGAGGAGCACAAAAACTGAGAAAATCCTTATGTATCCTTGAATGACAGACACAAAGAAGACTATGGAACTAATAGAAGTATTTTACCTCTAGAAAGACTCCCCATATCAGAAAGCTGCTTGTGTGTCAGCATTCCATCTGAATTATATAACTGACAAAACAAGGACGCAACAGGACTCAATTTGCTGAATACCATATAAGATATGGTCCAAAAGTAATTGTGGGTTTGGACTGTAATTTTAAATAATCATAACTAGGCTCAAACATATCTTTATTAATCAAAGTAGGAATCATTACAGTCAACAGAGTTTTGCCAGTGACAAATAAGTTTGTTTATTCCTGTAGCATAAAAGTCTGTGATTTAGGATTTGACCAACTCTTCAAAAGCATTTTCTGCATCCTGCTGGTTGTGGAAGTGTTTTCTCTGCAAAAAGTGGTTGAGATGCTTGAAGAAGTTGCAGTTGGTTGGTGAGAGGTCAGGTGAACATGGCAGATGAAGCAAAACTTTGTAGCCCAATTTGTCCAACTTTTGAAGCATTAGTTGTGTGACGTGCAGTTGGGTGTTGTCGTGGAGAAGAACTGGGCCCTTTCTGTTGACCAATGTTGGCTGCAGGTGTGGCAGTTTTCAGTGCATCTCATCCATTTGCTGAGCATACCTCTCAGATGTAATGGTTTTGCCCAGATTCAGAAAGCTGTAGTGGATCAGAATGGCAGCAGACCACAAAACAGTGACCATAACCTTTTTTTTTTTCCTGGAAGTTTGGCTTTGGGAAGTGCTTTGGAGGTTCTTCTCTGTCCAACCACTGAAGCTGGTCATTGCTGGTTGTCATATACAATCCACTTTTCATTGCACATCACAATCTGATCGAGAAATGGTTCATTGTTGCTTAGAATAAGAGAAGATGACGCTGAAAAATGCTGTTTGCTTTTTTTAAATTTTTTTTTTTTATTTTCAGTCAGTTCATGAGGCACCCACTTATTGAGCTTTTCCACCTTTCCAATTTGCTTCAAATACCAAACAACCATAGAATGTCTGACGCTGAGTTCTTCAGCAGCTTCTCGTGTAATCCTAAAAGGATCAGCTTCCATGATTGCTCTTAATTGGTTGTCATCAACTTCCAATGGCTGGGCACTATGCTCCTCATCTTCAAGGCTCTCACGTGCTTTGTGAAATTCCTTAAACCACCACAGCACTGTATGTTCCTTAGCAGTTCCTGTGCCAGATGTGTTGTTGTTGTGAGTTGTCTCTGCTGCTTTATGACCCATATTGATCTCAAATAAGAAAATTGCTTGAACTTGCTTTTTGTCTAACATCAGTTCCATAGTCTAAAATAAATATAAAATAAAGGACAAGTAATAAGTCAATAGCAAAAAAACATAAAGCATGAAAAGTGCATTAAAATTATGTATAGCATAACCGCATTTAAGAAGGCATTCCAGTATCAAACAGTAAATTTCAACAATGCAAAAGCCTCAATTACTTTTGTACCAAACTAATACTTAGGTAAGGGTGCTGGGAGGCAAGAAGGAAAAAGGTAAGTAATTTTAATGAAGGGCATCCAGGTGGGGAAAAAACAAGTGCCAGATTATTTTGTAGGTACAAGTTAGTCCTAGCAGTGTGAGTTAAATGTGTCTTTGTACTCACTAGCACAGAATGCTGGAAATATCACAGTAGAGACTGCTCTCTACTTCAGTCTGCAACTGGAGAGACTGTGAGAGGGAAATAATGGAGGTGAAAGAACTTTAAGCTGCTTCTACTTTTCAGTAGTATGAAAATTAAAAGGCTCAGAGAAGATGAAAGCATAGAAAAGTGCAAAGAAATTGGGCAAAAGAAGTAAGAGAATCACTGTGTGAGGATTGTTATATACCTTGTGCAGAAGCTTTTTTTTAATGTGTTATATGGAGTAACCAACCAGATTAGATTTTTTGAGAGAAATGTGTTGGAGATTTTGCCTCTGTCACATCTACATAGCTCTGCAAGATATTTTCTTGCAGAAAGAAGATAGAAGATGGATGGTATAACTGCATGATGCATTTGCACACAGTTTGCCTGTGAATTGTTTGCCACGTATTATTAAAAGATAGAGGCTAAACAACGAGAAGAAAAACTGCCTCTTGGTTTGTCCGAAGGTGCCCACCTGGAGCAGAGTGAAACTCTCTTGGGGAGAGTCTGTCCCTTGGAACCATGGAGCACACTGGGGTGAGGGGTCACTTCTGTGAACTCCTGAAAGGAGCAGTAGTAAGCAGCAAATAATACCAGGTTTTGAGAATAGTAGGACAGTGAGAGCTTACCTAAAAAGCCAAAGGGGTCACTGTGTGATGTCGGTTGCAAGCTAAGACATCCTAGAAAGCTTTTGTACTACCAACAACACTGGAGAAAAGGAGTGCTGTTTGTCAGTGGAAGGGACTTGAAAGACTTGTTTTCAACACTTTTTGTGGTAATCTCTGACATATCCGAGCTAAGTTTCATTTATGGCATTGATCTGTTCTTGTTTGATCACTGATAAACCTAACTGCAGGGGTTTTGTACCTCTTAGTGGGATTTGTTTTACAAAGCAAATAAAGCAGTTTCTCTAACAAGCAAACATGGGGTTCACAATGCGTGTCACTCAAGCCACAGATACACTAAATTTTGTCCTACAGATACGCTGGAGAACTGAGAACTTTCATAGCTTCTGAGAAAAAAATATTCCTGTCCTGAGTTTTCAGAGTTCAATACTCCCTAAATTCTTTTAGATACTCCATGAATGGAGGCTGTACTCTTTACTATCAAATCTACTTACTTGAAGATATTTGATATATGGAATTTCTGATTGAATAGAGCAATACAAAATATACTGAAAACACAAATGACTAATACAAGTAACGCTTAGCAAAATACAGTAATCGCAGTATACTGTTGAATCACAATGCAAATGTTATTCCATTAATGGCCTCTACAATATGCTTACCATAATAATAATGGGCATCCACAATTTCCAGGAAGGAACACATTGATCTCTTTGAAATATTTCTGTTACTTGTCCAGCTTTTATGCTTTATGTATTCACCCCACCCCTCCAACATAGCCTGGCTAACTCAGGAAGAAATTTGCACTCTTTAAATAAACTCAGGGTACTGCCAGTTGATCCACTCAATTGTTGACAGATGTTTAACTAAAACAAAAGCCACCCTCTTCCCCCATTTGTGTTCAGATAAAGTCAGGTTATTTGCAAAAGCTCTGGTCAGTTACGTTCTGGGTTATGCCCTGAGCTTCATGGGCATGCTGCCCTTTCCCGTCTCCTCTAAGGCTTCTTGCTTTTGTAGGGTTTTGTTGGTCAGTCAGAAGCTGAGGCACAAAACAGAAATAGGATGTACTCATGAACTGTGAAGCAGCAAAATGCTTTGGGTCAGCAGAAATTCTTAAATTTGAGATTTTTGTCAATAGTCCATTTCAATTGTGACCTTTTTTTTTTTTGATTGCTTTTAATACAAATTATGTGGAACTTAAAAGAAAAGGTCACACTGAAATTATTGTATTTTAAAAAAACACCAACATTTTAATTTAAATCATGTCAAAACAAGTCACTTGGGTTATTGCCAGAACTGTTCCTCTGATGCTACATTTTAAGACAGACATGTAGTCTATTCTAAAAAATATTTTTGCAGTTTTCTCCAATTAGAAGTTTATTTCTAGTTGTTCTATCCTCCAGGCATCTGGAAAAACTCCCAGCTAGCTGAATTTAGATTTAAAACAGTTAGAGAAAATGTGTTAATGATGTACACAAGAAAAGGTCATGTTAGGTCAGTCACTTAATATAATAAATCAAATACTGTTTTTTGTTGTTCAAGAAATTAACAGTAGTGATAATTCCTATTTAAGATTATACTTCACACATGATGTTACCAACATAAATATAGGGGGTTTTTTGTAATTTGTTTTGGTTTTTTAATTTTAAAAACTTTATGTAATTGACAGATCAATAACACAGTAGACTTTAATTGGAACTCTGGCTTTCTGGCATCTACCTTGATTCTAATAAAGTTACTAGGATCTTAAATCTTATGGTCTTATGCATGACTAAATAATATTTTCTACTGTTAAAGAGTTTGCATGATGGGTAAAAGTAGATCTTCATCTAACATAGGTAGATCTCACTTCAATTTGTAAAATGGCACACAAGTAACATTAACACTGTCACTGTGCCTGTCTCATTTGTTAGGAGCCCTTCCATTATATGCAGGCATTCCTATGAAAGCTGGAAGCCTCGTCTAGACTAAAAAGCAGCAGAGATCTTTGTGATGAGAGCAGCTACAGACTGTATATAGAGAAAGTCATCAAATGCCCCAAAGAAAACACAGATCTTGATGCAGATAACATTGACCCACAATACACTTACTTTTTTTTTTTTTTCAGTAAGAAAGACTTGTAGAACATTTTGCAGATAAACAGTACTTTTCTGTGCTAGGAACTGACTTAATCAAAATCAAACTTCTGTTAAGCTCATAAGCAATTAAAGAAAATGCCAAACTCTTGATAACATCAAGGGAGTTGGCTGCTGTTAAAATGTTTGATAAGTAGCATACATGATAGATGGCAGTTTTATTAATATACTGAAAATCTTTCCTTGATTAATATGTAGTATATAAATCACATTAATCAGGAATAGTTCTTTCTACTAAGTTTAATTTTATAGGCGTTATACTGTCAGAAGAGTTTATTAATGAGTATGTGCATCCTTGATTATCACAAATGCTCTCAAGGCCAAACTGGAAAGGTAATAGATTCTTTCTCCTTCATCTTAGGTTTTTTGACCTTCTGTCTATACTGAGGGGAACATCAACTTTAACAAGACTTTGAGAGAAAAGGACATGGTCTCACTGACAGAATGGGTTAAAATTCACTTGTGGTGTCAATTGGTTCTTAAGTAGAACTCTTTATTGCATTGAGCTGCCATGTGATATGTTAGCTGACTAAATGATTGTTATGGGGATATGTAGAATATTTCTGTAAATGTTTTTCCTCTAAAACAACAGATAGAATTTCTGTGGTAATTTGTACCAGATATTATGACCAAGAATAATATTCCTCCTGTATTGTAAAGTATTGTATCTCTAGCTATTTTTTATACGTATGACCCAGTATCACTGTTTCATACTAAAATGGATATATAGTCTTATATATGCTCTGTTGTGCAAATATGTAGCTAAGTATTATTTTCAGTTCTAGTTTTCATCAGTGGACATGGTGCTAATAACAGTATTGTAGAGAAAACTGTGCACACAATAGTTGTCTTCTTTTGTCTGTTCTACCTGCCAAAGTAATGGTTGAAGATTTGTTCCTGTGTCACTTAAAGATTGATGTTAATTTAGTTGCTCAAATGCTAAATTAGTTTTAAATCTCCACTGTCTCTACTGCTTATAGTTTTCATTAGTATCTGAAACACTATAATACAGACATTTGGACCATTTTCCAAGGACTACATTTAACACAACTCTCTTCTCCATAATATAGATGCTGTGGCCCCTATTCAGCTGATCTAAATGCCACTGAGGTGCCTGGGCCTCTAGTGCTAGTCCCTACATTTTGTTCCTCTCCATTGAAGGCATGGGAACTTAGCTGAGACAACGAGAGTGCATCAGCTTTATTAGTCAAACTGCACTCTTCTGTTACTACTCACAGCATGTTTTGTGTCAGGGTAAACTTATATTCACTACTTTATTATATGGAAAATTTCCTAAGTGGGATATGGAGGTTTTGTTGTCCTTTACCTTAAATAAAGGAATCAGTAACAGTTTGAAGTAAAAATTGAAGGGAGGAAAGCTTTTGACAGTTGAGTCTAGCTTTCCCAAATATTTCAGTTGTTGAATTTTACCAGGCTAAATATTTTAAAACTTTAAAATTTAGTCTTGAACACTAACCATGAATTTTGTGTTTCTCAATATTTACAGCTCTTCTATATTGTCTTGTTTGTTACTGTCATCTAGTTAAAGAAGCCATATGTGACTTTCATAACTTACAAAAATCAATTAGACAGCAACTAATCATAATGCTCACCAGAGATCTGTATACCAAAATCTATTTATTAAAATATGATAACTTTCCATAGTCCAAGAAGACAATCTGAAAAGCATGTATTTCCCTGAAGGATTTTCTTTTCAGTGCACTTGCCTCAAAATTGAGGTAGTTCAAGACATTATGGTTTGAAGACTTGGAAGAAAGTTTTAGTTTCTCAAAATCAACCAGTGGGATTGGTTAATTAAAAAAAAAAAAAAAAAACAAACCAACCAGACAAATGGAACACAACCTCCAAAACAAACCCAAACCCACCCTCTAATCTCTGTTCTGCAGTATTTCCACAGTAGAGAAGAGACTAGACAGAAGCACAGTACAGATATTTTACCATGTTTTAGCATTTTGAAATATCTTTTATTCTGTCAAACCTTATTTTGGAAAAGGCAAAATTCTTAAAATTAAAAGACCAGATTCAGGTGCACACAATAAAGTATTTATGTCTCCTTATCTTTTATCCCCTTATTGGTGGTACTTTAGAAACAAGTTTGTAAGTGTAAAAGCACTGCAGCCTTTAAGATGAATGCTAGAGAAGCTTAAAGCAAGGGCGCCTTAAGCATGCCTGCAGGGAGATTCATTTTAACACAGAGAATGAGAACCTTCCACAACGATATATTACAGTTCACAGCACTGTTCTATCATAAGAGACCAAACCAGGATTGTTTTCACAGAAGTCAGCAGGCAAAATTATAAGTGACATTTGAAGAGAGTCCTTAATTTTGTCCCTGGATTTGGTTTGATGCATGAATATATAATGCCTATTTTTAAGCTAGCATCTTGCTTCTTTTCTGAAGCAAGGTAAACAGGTTTTTGCTGACCTTGCAAAGAATACAGCCAGGCAGTGTAACCTCTCAAATGTAATTGACATTTCGGATGAATACAAACAACAATTCCTGCATGGCCTCACAATGGGACACAGAAAGAAGTTATTCATGTATACTGTTGCCCAGAGGCAAACAGGATAGATGAAAGTAGTGGACAAGCTCTTCAAAAGTCACCTCCAATGATTGCCAGTTTTGTCCATTTCATACCTGTTTTCTGAGCACCACTTCAACAGAAGGCAAGTGAGTATCACTTTCTCTTCCAATGTGAAAAATACTGAGGCTGCAAAATTTTGTTTCAAGCAGAGCAGAAAATTTAATTGTTGTAATACAATAAACTGAAATTTTATCCATTCAGGCATAATGTCTTTCAAAAGGAATATGACAAATGCATATCTTGGATCCCTGCTCTTTTCCTCTTTCGCAGTAAGTACTTCCACATACCAATGAAATGCTCTTGCTTTGGCCCCTTCATTCATGGATGAAAGGAACCTTAACCTCATATCACACAGGACTAAGTTCCAGGTTTTAAATACAGACATATATATTGTGTGGGATGTGAACTTCAGGAAATATGTTGGTGTTCTTTTTTGTTTGTTTTTGTGTTTATATTTATATTAACTGACTTGATAGACAATGTTAAGGCCTTCAAAACAGTTTTACAAGATCAAATTTATCAAGAGTGAAATAGTATTTTCACTATTCATTTTAGCTATTGACTGCATCTTTTGAAAAGCATAGCTCTTGATCTTGAATGGTAATTAAAAAAAACAACCCCCATAACAAACCTTTCCTAAGGTGTGATTATCCATTTGGCTGATACCAGCTATTTCAAGCTGCATTTACAGTCCATTTCCTTTGCATTAAAAAAAAAAAAGAAAAAAAAAAAAAAGAAAGAAGTATATGTATTAAATAAAATCATCTTAGGGATACCCTTTAGGGCCGTGTTTTAGTAAGAAATATTATTTTTTTTCACCGTAAAAGTGAAAGTTCATACCATGATATTTTATACTTGAATGTGTTTCTGCCAGTAATTGCTTGCTCAATGTCACTGTTCCCCATGGCCACTATGAGGACAGGTGGTAGGTATGTACTTACATCACTACTGTCATTGTAAAGTACAGTGGCTTATTCTCTCAGTTCACTTCTAGCTGCTCCTGTCTTTCTCAGATAGCATGGTCTCTCTCTGTCCTGACAACAATGGATTCACTATGCAGACTTCTTAATTAGAATAGTCTTAAATTATCATTTAGAACAGATCAGGACAGTGGTCTCATCATCCAGAAGCTTCATTCCACATAGAGACATCATTTTCCTTTCCAAGAGTTTAGTAAGTTCTTATACATTCTTTCTCATGATTCCTTACTAGTTTTCATCCTCTTATTATTTATAATTGTTTAAAAAAGAGTATAACAACTATTGTCTTCAGTTCACCAATTTCTAACGCTCCAGTCATTAAGAAAATCTCGTGTTGAGTTCCTGCTTTATTTATCTTTGAAGAGCCTCTACAGTATGTAGAAAGGTATTTTGTAGGAGTTTTCATTGGTCCTTTGATGGACCACACATATTTCTCCTCACTAGTCATTTCACTTTACAGTCATTTTATCTTGGTACAGTATCTTTCTATAGTCACATTCTAGACAACTTCTGCACAGCTACAATGATTTACATATCATATATCGGACTTGAGTACCTGTTCTTTATAGCATTTTCTTTTTTTACACTAGCTATCGTGCAAAGCATAGTATTTTGGAGAATTAGGTGTTAATAATTTATGATAATGATTTTTTTAAGAAGCAATATGGATATGGTTCATTCTCTGGTATTGGATCCAACTCACTGAAATACTAATACAGTACATGTTTTGTTTGTTCTGTTAATTTATACCTCAATAAAATAACATTAGGAATTAATGTAACTGATGAATTGTCTGCATGGGGTTATAGGAGAATACTGACTTGACCAATATTGAGTTATGCCTGGTCAGAAGATATACCCAACATAAGCACAAAGCATATTTTCCAATGCAGACATTCACAGCTATCTCAAGTAAATGTGATATTTGTTAGAGAATGCCTGAAATTCATTGTTATACGCTGCCTATTAAAGATCTCCAAATCACAACAATGCTGTCTTTTCCAGACAGATTTCCTAAGACTCAAACCATTTTTTGTTCAAATGATTATCATTTAACAGTGAAAAATGTCTATAAGCAGATACACTGAATGGTTACATTTTCATGTCAGTGAGAGGTATCTAAACCTACTGTGTGTGCTCATCTCAGCTGAAGCTGATATCTTGAATCCATAGTACAGAAAATCAGACCAAAAAAAAAAAAAAAAAAGAAAAAAAAAAGTGCTTCGTTCATAAAGTGCTAGTATTTTTGGTATTATCAACACACTGTAGGAAAGTGTATCACTATTTGAGATAATGGACCTGAACCTGATAGAATGCCCCAAGCTACATCAGATAGCCTACTGTTTATCACAAGAATGGATTTTTTTTTCTGATGGTTTAAATACATATTACTTGAAATAGTAAAACCCCCATTAATTTACAGTAATCTGAGACAGAGTTTCTAGCTTGTAGTTAAAAGAATATATTTGGAACCTAGCATGACACTTCCACTTTCATTGTTCTTATTGACATTCAACACACTTGCCAAATCAAAGATAGGAAATAAATGTTTTCCTTAAGACCATATTTTTAATAATTGCATTTTCCAGATAGAATTTCCTTTCAGTAAACCTGCCTTCTGATAGGAATATTTTTTTTTCCTATCATCTCTTTCATGTATCTGATTCTGTACTCCTTAAGAGTAGATACTTTTTCCCCCTGCTATTTTCTCAAATTCTAGTATTGGTAACATCTCTCCCTTTAACAGAAGGTCCAACATAAGCTGAAAGACGTGAATTATATATGTAAACAAACCAGAGTTTGTAATTGAATACACATATTTTTAGGCTGCCAGTGCAATAATATCCTGATTTTTTGCCTTGTCTTTCATGAAACACACTGTGTTTTATTCTGTGGATGAATGAAAATGACGTAAACACCTCCTTTCATTCCCATCTTTCTTCCTCCTCTAGTGAACACATTCAAATAACCCATTACCTAAAAGTTACTGTGCTCACTTAAGGAATAGAAGTGATGTTCTAGAAAGCTACCACATAAGTGAAAAGGATTGTTTTATGCATCGCATACAAATTTACAAAATTCTTATTCTACTAAGAGTGAATTGCTGTAGGAATGAGACAGCAAGTTCAAATACATGTAAGAACTTTCAGGAGGTAGAATAGCATTAGTAAAATTTAATAAATTAAAAGTTGAACTAATAAAATGAATTATTAAAAATTACCTCTTTATTGAAACCTTATATATAGCAGAAGAGAGTTAAATGTAACCATGTGTTTACAGTTTCTTTAAATTTTGTGTACAATTCTGATTCTTCTGTAACATGTCCCTGGTATGTAGGAAACTCTGGCAGCTAGTAAAGTAGGCTATACATACTCTAAATATAACCTTTTGCTCAAGACGATGGATTGGCCCAAAACAAGCAAGCGAGATGTTGTGTATCAGTCTGAGAGTTGTTGTTGTATCTGTTTTCATTAAGAGATCCTAGATTCAGCTTCCTGAGTTTTGCTGCCCCACACTGGGATTACTAGAAACTACTTCACAGAAATTCAACTGAAAGGCAAAAAGCAGTGAGAAAAGCAAACTGAAGGTATATGAAAGCCATGCATTTTGTAACAGTTTCATGTAGACTCTATAATTCAACCATATTGCCTCTATCCTTAATTGCAGCACAGCCACACTAACAGTTTTTGCACTGGTGGTTTTATTTAGTTCTTAGCCTCTTTTTTGTCTCTGCCATTCTCATTTTCTCTTATACAATCTTATACAGCACTCAATTATGTGTGTCTCAAATAGTTTTAAACTATTATATTTTTTAAAATTATTTAATTTATTTTAGTTCTAGTTCACACAGGCTTGGACTCAGACCTGTAGTTTTGTATTCATTTTGAATCACATGTCTAAGTAATTTAAGTAGGTCCAGCATTATTAGCTGCATTTTCTATTTTGTTACATTGTGATTGTCTCAGAGTTTTTACATAGGATTGTTATCTTGAAAAAAATCTGGGCTCTTCTCACAAATTGGGAAGGAAAAAACTAAATAAAACTAATGCCAGTTTCTATATGACACAACTAATTCCTTCTCTATCAAATGATATTTGCTTTCTATTTTGAACTTTCCTGACTTTCTTATGTCCAGATTGTGGCATATTGTATAAATACTCAAAAGATTACTTTTGTTACTGGATAGGTGCTACTATAAAATTATTTGTACTCCTTCAAGTATGGATTTTGAATTTGTCAAAGTATTGACAGTATTTTCTGAGTGAAGTACTACTACCTAGGCATTCCCCAAGACTTACAAGCTTAGGTGCCTAACAGATGTATCAGTTTTTCTTTTTACAGGCTCATGTTAGACATCATGCTGTTGACAGAATTGTCCGAAACACCGGTGAAGTTACACCTCAGTCTGTTCCATTCATGATCATGGTAAGATTCAGTTCTAGGCCCACTCCTGATATAACCTGAATTATAGCTCAGTCTTTGAATTATTATAATGATGGCCAAGTCTCTTGACTAGATGAAAGGGCAAAATTGGGAGCTGGAGTTCCATTTGTCCTTGTCCTACCATTGAGTGTAGCCATCAAATGTATTTAAGAATGTCAGTCCTCGAGTCAGGTACCTCAGTCTAACATGGCTGCCATTAGTATCTTGCCCAAATTATTTACCATAAGTGCAAGAAGCTTATGCTTTGCTAGGGAAAACAAAACAAAAAGAATCAGGAGACCTGATCCACTCCTTCCTGCATTATACACCTGCTCACTTGAAATACATGGTAAATGGAGGAATGTCCTTGGTTTCTTTAGCAATAAGTATCAACATCTGTTTTACCAGCACTTTGTTCATACCAGAAGCTAAAGAAATGACAGTTGCTGAGAAGAGAATAATTTCTACCCCAGCTAAGCATAAATATTACCTAGGTAACAACTGTAAATAATAGATTTCATTAGCGGTATTCTCATGCTGCATTCAAAACGCTGCAGTTACTCAGAAAAAAAAAAAAAAATACTACCGTGGCTGAAACCAGGACACAAGCTTAAATATAACTGCCACAACTGTCATGCACTTTATTCTTTAAGGACATGAACATGTGAGTGACCTGCACACAGAGACATTTCTTACAACTGCTAATGCTTTTGAGTTAATACCAAGATTTTCAGTATAAATGCTGGTACTTCGGCATTTAAATTGACGTCCTATTGTTGAAAATTTTCAGTGCTTATTATACCCCAGTTTCTATTGAAAATGACTGCCTTCCTTCAAATACAAATATAATAATAATTTTTCACCTTCTCTCTGGATTTTAGCTCATTTCTGGCTCTAGAACCTCTCATCCTGGCAATGTTAGACTTGGGCACAGAAGGTATCATTTACTATCTGTTCTCTAAAATCAGCAATGACTGAAGCTTTTACCTTGTCTCTAGAGCCTGACAGATTGATCCATTTAAATCGACACAAAGATCAGCATGTTTTTCACCCTTACTCTATTAATCTATGCTTCACTTGTCGCAACCTCTTGAAAGCTGTTCTGAGTTCTCAGGATGTCTCAATCAGGCACTGCTGAAACTGTGAACAGACACCACCATTGATTTTAGGAATTCACACAGTGCAGTTTATTGCCAGACCTTGAAAATCAAATTATTTTGCAGATGCTAAAGGTCATTCATTGAATTGTCCCACAGTGCTTGGCTATAACTCTCTTGTGTCTTTGTGTACACTTTTTAGTGCATCAAATGCCCAGCCTATTTAGAAGTGGCTGGATGTCACTGGTGATGCATTGGTTTATGCATAGCTAGAAGGACTTACAGCCCCTTTTAGTAGTAAGGAGTTTTATAAATATGAAATGTTACTAGTGACTCTTGCTTTCAGTTTGCATACAGATAAGCTTAACCACTTTCAATGGATCTGTAAATGTAGCCATTTATTACATAACTTTAAATTAAAAGAAAAAGAGAGGTGGGGAATTCTTGGTATTTATAGAATTCAGAAGTAAGCAATTATTTTGTAATTACGTGGTACTTGGTAGATGCAAGGCAGTCCTTTTTGTGATTTCTCCAATACAATGTTCATGTAATTTTTAGAAAGTAAATAACCGTGTCATTAAAATAATTACATTGCTGTTGTCAAAATAAATATTCAAAACTTTTTTTTTCCTAATTACTTTAAGATCTCTTCTGAAAGGAGTAATGCAAAAGAAGTAATAATAATAAATAAATAATAATATAGAAGACCAGCTATCAAAACCTGAAGTAAATTACACAGGAAAAATGGGCAACTTTAAAACCAAAGGTGACAAAATGGAATTGGTTCTTGTTTGTGTACTCATGTATCATAGAGTCAGAATATATTTGTGAAGGGCATTATAATCTGAAAATATTGTTCCTCTCCAGTATGTACTTGGAATCAAAGTTATTCATCTGAGTGGTGTTTTTTCTTTGTTTGTTTGTTTTTCAGGAATTCTTATTTACATTCACTGGGTAATTATGTTTTTATGATTTAATCATTGTAGAGTTTTCTACTTCAGGTCTGTGTAGAACTTCTCTGATGTCTGCAAAAATGACAAGGATGCTTAGCAGGCTTAAATAGTGTGGATGTGGATCTGATATAATTTAAAAAAAAAATAGAACCTGTATTGAAATGCATTATTTAGACACATATGGTCCTGACCATTTGTATTTAGGTGAGCCTGGTGAATGGTGGTAACAAAGCATTAGCTAACGGTAGCAGCTGGCCTGCTGTGACTGTTGCATTTGAGCAGTTAGCTTTTTGAATACTGTTCAAAGGATCACTGAGTTACAAAGACTGTTTCTGACCACCCAAACACCAGAAAGGAATAATGCTATGCCCTATACTGTGGGAAACAGGTGGATAAATTCTTCTCCTCAACTGTTTTTTAAAAAACATAGATATTGTACTGTGTAATTTTCTTGCCATTCCTGTTCCTATATGTATATTATATATCTTCTTCCACACTAGTTCTTTCTCCAAACCAGATTTTTATTATCCTTGCAGTGTTCCCATTGCTACTTGTTACTCTGGTTCCTTTGTGAATCTTAGGTCAAATTTCCTTTTTCCTCTTCTGTCAGGAGGCTGCCTTATTTCACTTTCTGCCAGTGGAAGCATCCCACGCCATCACAGTCTAACTACTGAGCTTTCTGCTGCAAGACATTCTCAATGTTGGAATCTGTCACTCGAGTCTCAGTAGAGTATGCTACTAATTTTAAAACTTGCTGCTTTCTCTTTAGGCAAAGAAATGCTGAAGTAGTTCTTTTAAAGGTATATTGTCACTGCACACAGTGGTAGATGTAGTATTAGTAATTATCCTTTAGGAATTAGCCTAGTAAGACAGGGAAAAATCTATACTTTTGCCTGTCCTCACTGGAGGTTTTAAATATGCAGAAGATTATCATCATCTTCCTTTTCTGAAGTTTTAGCAACTAGGCTTACTTAATTTTTGAATGTGAAGCTAAAATGAACTATGAGCCCTCTCAACTCAAATATCTGTGCCTGGTTTTATGAGGAACAATGGCATACTAACAGGAAATCTAAGGCACTACACTGTTTAGGCAATTGTGGTGCATCCAAGGTCATCTGTGGATGAAAATGTACTTTAGGCTATTTCTTAAGAAAGTGAGGCTTAGAAAAATCATCTAATCATATAATTCTTCCCTATAAAGTTTGAATGTCTGGTGCTAATTTCAAAGAGATGTGAGGGAAGAATAGTAGTCTCAATTAACTGAGTTCCTGTAGGCTTTTTAAAACCAGTGGATGAAAGGAAAAGGAAAAGAGTCAGTATCACCAATGCAAGTCTAACAGATTATAGGCCACACAGCTGGCAAAATCCATCATCATAAAAATACTTGTCCAATACTGGTATGGAATTTAACTACAGAGTTGGCTGTTCTTGCCCAACCAGCGAATGGGCATTTTGAGCATCAGAGAAGTCCATCAGGGTACGGAAATCACAGAGCAACTGAAGGAAGAACATCGGAATATTACATGTATATGAATATGAATCTAAAACTCCCTGGGTTTTATTTAGTTCTACATTCCATGGAGTGGCAATATGCAATACAAATTTGCAGGGAAAATTTGTTTTGTTTTGTTTTGTTTTGGTTTGGTTTGGTTTGGTTTGGTTTGGTTTGGTTTGGTTTGGTGCATGGGTGTTTTTTAGATTGACTTCAAAGTGAACTGGATAATGGACTTCTCACTCTCTCTTATACTTTTCATAGATGCTTCAGAGCCATTTCAGCAGAAAGCAGGCTCTTCTTTTCATATTAAAAGAAAGAGCATCTGAAGTGTCTTACTTCTGACAGATACCAAATCTAAAGACACACTCATTATCCAGATAAATCCTGCTTCTCTCTCTCTCTTTTTTTTTTTTTTTCTTTTTTTTCCTGAGCAGAGAAGCTTTTGGCCATGTTTATCAAAGACACAAGGTAGTAATGCATTTATGAACTAACACCTACAAGAACTGGTTGGATATTAGTCTGTTCTGCATACATTTTCTTCTCAAATTTTTTAAATGTTGTTAAGTTAGAGTAAGAACTATTCTTTGACAGTGGAACAAAGGAATTAACTACAAATTTCTGTCATCAGAAGAGGTAAGATTTATTATTTTCATGCTAATTATAATCACAATGAAGAATTTTTGTTTATTTTAATTTCCTGCTGTTTCGAAGCTGAGGAAGAAATAACATTGTGCCACCAGATACAAGATAGGAGACTTAAATTATTTTCCTGATTCTCTTTAGATTTGCTATATATTTTTAGCCAATTTCCTTAACCACTCTGGAAAGAAACAGGGTATGAATTTGTCCACACTGCATGCCCGAGTGCAAATAACAATGAGCATTTCCCTTGAATGTGCTTTCTAAGTGTATTTTTTGAGGGAAGTAGAGAAATGTTTCTGTTGTTGTAGAAATTAGTCATAGTTCTGTTGGACAGTTATATTTCTCTATGAACACTTATGCTGATAATTTCCTATGTAAACTGATACACATCATTAAGGAGTTAAATTCTTTTACATGGGAGAGAAAGAAAATAAATTTATTTCTCCTAACTGACAATAAGCATTACCTTACTAGAATGGGTCTAGAGCCAATACGAGCTTTTGTTTGGTTTCTTGATTTAATATATATTAATATATAATATAACAGAGAGTTGCACAACATAGGTTGCATTTAAAATATTTTCAAAATATTCTATTTTCTACTTGTCTTGCTGCATATGGATATTTTGCTGTGATTCAATGTAAATGAATTAAAATGTTTGGGTGCCTGATATATTGCTGAACAGCTAACCTAAAATGATATTATAAAAAAAGTCATTAAACATTACAGTGAATTACATCTGAGTTACCTGGCAAATCCTAAATTATTGATGTTTTCTATCAAGGTCTGAAAAATACTGTTACTAATCCTGCTGTCTGCATTAGTAGAAACCAGGATGAGGTAAGTAGGAGGGCTGGCCAGAATCCTAGCTAGAGGTGCTGTTTTCTTCCATTCAGTGGAGACAAGACATGGAGCCAGAAAGCTTGGGGTATATCTCCTCAAAAGGGAAAGAAGCTGATATTCTCTAGCAGCTTTTTTCAGGATTGTAAGAAAATGACCTAAGCACTAGAGCAGTTTATTTAGGTGAGACAACATGGGTCAATAGAAAAATGAAACAAGGCTAACAGAACCGAGCTCTTTGCCACAGAAGAAAAAGACACTTGTCTGCTCATATTAATACATACCTGCTATAAAATAACTTCTTAATTAATGTTCTGCCATATTAATACAATTTTACATCATATTGATTTTGTGTGAACAGAGACCAAATACTTACTAGAGAGTTGTTGAATGGATTATGAAACTATGTAGTCCAAAACAACTAGAAGGCTAGAAGTTTCTCCTACAGAAACTAGTTTAAAGTAGTATTAATGTTGTTTAAAAAATTAAACCTGGTAGCTCTGTAATAAATAAAATGTAATTTCACCTTTTAAAATCAGATTAAAAAGCTAAAGTACAGTAGATAAGTAATGAGAATTTTTAAGAGGGAACTAATCTTCTCAACATAATTCTGAGAAATAAATTGCATTAAAGTCATTGAGTTAATTTCTTGTACTCTGCCTGCAATCACAGGAACATGATAATATTTCACATTTTACCCAAAACTACTATCATTTGTTGATTATCTGGACAAAAAATGTCCTAATTTAGAGAAGTACTTATGTATGTTCTTAAGCTTCTGCTACTTAATACAAAACTAGGAATTTAGATGTTTGAGTCATCAAGCATGTCATGTAACATCTAGACTACCTGCCACAGAAATGTTGCGTTGTGGATGCCTATAAGTATTTCTTTTAAATAAGGGAAGGAATAAATATTTGCCTTTAAAATGTTTAAATAAGGCAAGCTTTCTGGAAAGGTGTGACCCAACACAGATGCAATAAAACATCAGTCGTTACGTCTTTAGTTACACTCATAAGGCTTTTTGTTTGGTAAAACTTTCCTGGGACAACTGACTCCAACTGACTAAAGGGATGTTCAATACCATATGACATCATGCTCTGAATATAAAGCTAGATGAAGAAGAAGGAAGAGGGGGATGTTCAGAGTGATGGAGTTTGTCTTCCGAAGTAAACATTATGTGTGATGGAGCCTGATTTCCTGGAGATGGCTGAACACCTGCCTGCTGGTAGGAAGTAGTGAATGAATTCCTTGTTCTGCTTTGCTTGCATATGCAGCTTTTGCTTTACTTATTATATTGTCTTTATCTCAACTCATGAGTTTTCTCACTTTTAGCATTCTGTTTCTCTCCCTCATACCACTAGGGGGTTAGTGTGTGAACAGCTCCATGGTACTTAGTTACCAGCTGTCATTAAACCACCAGAGTCCTATCTCGAATTTGTTTCTGATGATCTCAAGACAACTGACATTAATATAAGTGGCTTCATCTCCTCCTTTCCTGTATGTACCTCAGACATTAAATGGTGTAGCTCGGAAGTTACTGGTAGGAATAGACAAGGGACTTGGGGATGAAGGTCATTGAGGGAAAGATGAGGGAATGAAAAACATTATATGTGGTTGTTTGGAGAATGGAGAAATTTAGTACTGAGTAGGGAATGGTTCAGAGATAATTGGAGGGCTAAAAAGCAAGAATATGTGGAGAAAAACACTTCATTTACTTACAAGAAAGAGTGACAGGGTACAACAAGATGGTGGTGGTAGAGAAGCAAGAAAGAGACAAGCCTCTTCTGTTTGTGTGTTCTATTCATTGAAAGTGACATTTTAAAACATAAGCTGTTAAACTGCAAATTGACAATGAATATTGCATGAGTTGGGAAAACATTTTCAAAGAACATATACATTTTGAAATCGATCACATACTATTGAATCAGTTATAATAAAGGTGGTATAGTAGTGGTTGGCAGAGAGTCATTAATTTAAAAATAAAAGAAAAAAGATCAGAGATCAGTGGATCCCCACAGCATGTGTTTTGCTTTTCAAGCTAACCATGTGGAAAACCTCACCTACCTATAAAGACTGTTAAAACTAATTTTTAACGTGTATACAAGAAATTACTTGTTCCCAGGGGCCAGGGACTTAAATGACAGATATAAAAATCTGCTGTTCAGCTATCACATTTATACAAAATTAACCTGTAATTCTAGGCACTCTTACCATCTTTTGTCTGAGACACATATAACAAGAAATTAAGACTCATTTGGAGTTTATAGTTCCCTAAAAATATGTAGGGTATTGTTTAATCTGTTTTAATCTGTTCCTAAATTTGTTAATGATTCTGGAGAAAAAACAGGAAGTTTCAGAGGATGTAGTTCCCTGAAATTAATTTTAGTACTATTTCCAGTGAAAACAAACAAACAGACAAACAAAACACTGCAAACAAACAAACCTCCCAAAAAAATAAAACCCAAATGTCATGTGTGTGCATAGTCTAAAAATATTGTGAAATACTGAGTTTCCTCCTGTCATTTCCTTCCTTCCTTCCTTCCTTCTTTCCTTCCTTCCTTCCTTCCTTTCTTCCTTCCTTCCTTTCTTCTTTCCTTCCTTCCCCCTCCCTCCCTCCATCCTTCTCTCCCTCCCTCCCTCTCTCCTTTCCTCTCTCCTTCTTTCCAGTTTTTGAACTTGAAGAATTGCTTGGATCACACATTTTCTTTTTAATCCATACCTTTGCTCCAGGATGTGATGCTTATGGAAACACCAATTACCATGAAACACTCAATGGAGTCACTAGAATTGACAGCACTGATGCTAGGTAGCATATTGGAAATTACAGTCATTGACGTAGTACTGGAGCGTTTCTGTACATTACAATAAAATGCTATTTTGGGAGATATTGTCAAGTGCTTCCACCACAACATTTGTGCTTTTTCATTTTTATTGTGTTTGAACAGCGTCTCCAGTTCCTGTGAGTACTGCATTAGGGCATTCTGTTAGAAAATAAGTGTAGTGACTGAAATTGGAAAGCAAACTCTCAATAGAGGAGTGCAGTTTCTTTAACCATGGGGAGGGACATAAAAAAGGCTGAATACAAATTGTGATAAATTTTTATGTTCTATCTTTTCCAGGAGCTGAAGGGCCAAAGCTGTCATAATACTTAGAATGATTAACTTAAATAAATATGACCACCAAAATAGAAGAACAAATGTATTGTTACTGAACTGAACATTAGTGTTAATATGGCTAACTAGTCAAGAAAGGAATAGTTGAACAATATAACAAGTTTGAAATGTTTACCAACACCATAGTTACTGAAAAATAAATTCTATAATATTAATGTTAGTTTTATTAACTTCTGCTCTGATTCTTAACTGTGGTGATCTGGTGCAGTTCCATGCTGAGGTCAATGGTACATCAGAGCAACACTACAGTTCTTTCAATAATTTTTGATGCACAGTGATCTGCAGAAAATGTTCAGGATTGTGAACATTCCTTTAGGGGAAAAGGCTTGGAATCATTGACTTTGAATGAATATAATCTGCAAAAGACTGACTGCATCATTAGCACCCAGTTGTGCTATTGATTTCAAACAGCCCGTGTTTGGATTTCTACCACACAACTTAGCAGTGCATGACTGACCTTGCTCAAACACGCTGGTGCTGTGAGGATTATTTTTTTTTTTTTTGAATGCACTGTGATTTTATAGTTCTATGGGTTTTACCTAAGCAGGGATTTAAAATGAAGGGTGAACCAGGTGCCAGCTCTTTACGGCTAGTTCTGTTGATGCTTGTCAGGGTAGTAACTAGTTTTCTGTAATAGTTTTCTCCCCACTTCAAAATCAATAATCATAGAATTATAGAATAGAATCACAGAACAGTTTGGGTTGAAAGGGGCCTTTAAAGGTCATCTAGTCCAATGCCTGTGCAATGAGCAGGGACATCTTCAACTAGATCAGGTTGCTCAGAGCCCTGTTCAACCTGAACTTGAATATCTCCAGGGATGGGGCATCTACCACCTCTCTAGGAAACCTGTTCCAGCCCTATTGGACAAAATAATAGCCTAGCATAGTAAAAGCTTTACTTTCTGTAACATTTAGTTGTGGTTTACTGGGGTTTTTGTTGGTTGGTTGGTTGGTTGGTTGGTTGGTTTTTGGTTTTGTGGTGGTTTTTTGTTGTTTTTCACTTGTTTGGGGTTTTGTGTATGTATGTGTTTTTTGTTGTTGTTTTTTGTGTTTGTTTTGTTTTGTTTTTAACAGAGTATGTTGCCATGCACAATGGAGCAGAAGAATGGGCTGCTTCTCTTTATTGTTTTCTTTCTTCCTCACTTTTAATTAAAAACTAAGAAAAAAAAAAAAAAAGTAGATTGCATAGCAGTTGCATTTAACACTTCCTTATGTTAAGAAGGGTGCTTTGGTGTACCTAATGGGCAAAACAATTTTATTAAGTCAATAACTTCTGAAATAGAAGGTCACTTGAGTGAACATTTATAAATGTAAATGTGATGTTTTAACAACAGTGCATAAAACACTGCATCAAGTAATGGAGTGCCTCTTCAATCCATTGTGATAAAGGCAAATTATTGTTGCAGGAGCACAGAAGCACTTAATTGTTTCAGGTGGCATTGTATGTCTGACATGTCAAAACAACAGTGGCGATGTATCAGATTGAGAGTATACAATATCAAGAGAAAGCTGAGATTCAGAAAGGAAGAAAAAGATTTAATACTATTTTTAAAACTTAATAATGGCAGACAATGCAATGCAGATATAAAATGTAAGGTCAAGCAAGGCTGTGAAGCTGCAATTTGGAAAGAAATCTGAACTATTAATATAACAGCCTCTAGAGTTAAATTTGGATGAAGACATCCATCAAAGCCTAACATGTTTAATTGATCACAACATGAAAAATGAACATGTGTGTATGCTGAAACTTTTCATTCTTTGTCTCTGCTTGGGAAAGTTTCTTACAAGTCTGAGGTTGTAAGAAAGTTGAGGTTTTTTGTTTGTAAGAAAGTATTTGCTCAACAGAATAATACAAGTGTGTTTGTTAGCACATCGGCTCACTCTAATGACAAGTACAGTAAATGTAGATTTGTTTGTTTAGTTGATTGGTTTTAAATAAAGCCTGGAAATAAACTTGGCTAAGGTAAGGTTTCTCTTCTTAAACAATTTTTAAGTCATGTCCTTGACGTAGAGCATCCTTGGAGGGAATCCTGTACAGTATATGGATGTGGATTGTGAGTGTGTAAAAAATCTGTTTGGGTTTATTTTGCAAAAGTCTGCAGGATTTGTGGAGTACTTCTTCCACACCACTGAACAAGGTTAAAGCCTCATATGGAATACTCAGTTGGTTTTAGACACTGCACTTGGAGGAAGATATGGATCAACTGTAAATAGTCCCTGGGAGATCAAGGAGAATAATCAGAGGTCTAGAAAATATGGAAAGATTATAAAACGTGAAATAACTGGGGATAGATAGAGAAGCCTAGGCATCAGAATGGAAGAGTGGGCAGAGTTACAAATGGGTAGCTGAATTTTTGACTGGTTTTGGATGCATTCAAAACTACTGCCAGCAGGCAGAGAAAGAAAATAAAACACATTATCTATACACATGTACAAGGACTAGTGAAATTAACACCATGAGGAAAGATTAACATTAGACATAAACAGAATTTTCTAATGTCAACAAGATGTATGCATTGACACTTTCTACTCTGAGAGGTTTTAGAACATCTGTCACTATAAGCTGTTTTCTCTGAGACAGACCAAAATTATTTGGAGATAATGTTGAATAGTAGAAGGCCCTTTGACGAGGGGTAGGAAGGATAAGGTAGACTATATGAGTTTAGATTAATAGATGACCTCACAGTTAGAATCTAACTGTTGTTAATGTAAGAGTGATGTTGTAGGCAGGAAAAAAGGCTTTGTGACTGCTTAAAGTGTGTATTTTCTAGGCTGCTGATAGCTGAGAAGAAAACTATCAAATAAAACTGTGCGTTTGTGACTTTATTCGAAGACAATTTTTTAAAAGTTAATTATAAAAAAATTTGCAGTCATGGTAACTGAACTCTGGACTGACTTCTCAACTTGACCTCAGACCTGTCTTGTCACATGGACTTGCTGAGTGATCACTGGGCTGCGTCTGAACCCAGTTTACCCTCATCAGGCCTGATCCTGAATGTGACCCTCAAATAGAGTGTGCTCCTCATTGCTATGAACTTGTTTTGTCATCTGGGCACTTGGTTGAACCTACCATCTCTGGGTCTACCTTTCTTGCCTCGTTCAGGTACTGTGGGATGGGGCTCTGACCCCCTGGCTGTGTTACCAACCTCTGCTCCCAGTTTCACTTGTACTTTCTGACTGTGTTGTATGGTTCCATAGATATCACACTATCTGACTGCTTGTATTATGGCTTTCTGAGACAAGTTCAAGTTGCATTTGCTGACTCAGTAGGAAGTCTGATTTCTTCCAGAATACCCAGCAGTTTCCTAGGCCCACCTGGCTAAAAATTCTTTCCTTTATGCTCCCACTTCAAGCCTATGCTGGTGAGTCAGGCTAGCTGGTCGGCCTTTTAGTGTGCTTCTCTTGTTGTGTTCCCTTTGCATTTGGGATATATGCATTAACATGACTTGTTAAAATAGGTCTCTTCTAGGAAGCTGTTATATTATTTTCTGGCTTTGTGCTGCCAAAAAGCTTTTCCCCTCTCTTGCCTATTACCATGATTCTAATCTTTGAGCAATTTTCATACCATATTAACCACCATCCAGAAGTCAGTACAGACATAGTCAGGACAGCTGATGCTCCTGAGCATGTTTAAAGGCTATATTCAAGGTCATTCTTTCTGCAAACTGACTGGAGTGTCAAGGCTCTTTGCAGGAGCTTGCTTCCCCTCTGGAGGGGTTCCCAGCAGTAGCTTGTCAACTCCTGGTTCCTGCTTTGATTTTACAGGATCTGTCAGTAGACAAACTACATTTATCATCATCATTTAATTCATCACAAGCTGGGGCCTCAATAGCCCAGGGAGCTTGGTCTTCCTCATATTGTTGATCTCTGATTAATAGAACATCTGGTCTGGAACTCCAGCCAGTGTATGTTTCCTTCCATCTTCTCATTACATGCCTAAAGCCTGTGTTTCTTGAGAGGACCTTCTTTGCAGTGTTTAAAACAAAACTAACATTGAAATAAGTACTGATTATACTGCACAATGTCCTAGTCATGCATACACACAGAATGAAGTGTTATAGTTGGAGTAATTGAGAAAAGCTATTCAGCAATAACAATATGATTGTTTCTAAAACTGCATTCATAATGACAACTACATCTGTTGCCATCATTTAAGTGCTCTAAGCAATAAATTTTCCTCCTTTAAAACTTTATGGGAGTAATTACATTTTTTTCATAAACCCATTAGTATTACATGGGTGAGAAAAAACAGGTTTTCTGTTGGGTTTCACATAATCAGAAAACTGTTGTGAGCATATTCCTTTTTATTAAAAACTTTTCTAGATAAAAAGCAACTGAAAGAAGGTATTTTCTGTAGATTTACATTTTTTGATACCAGCTTCTAAAGCTGAGTAAAAATTTACCAGCAACACATGAACAGATAGAAAATTCAAAAATTCAAGTTATGACAAATAAGACTTCTTGCTAAAATTTGACATTTCAACTAAGTTTTCAGTCATGTTTTTGTTCTTCAGCACTGTTGGGCTGGTGTTACTTCCTCCTTCCCCTTCTTTCTTCACCTAATGCCACCTTCCTCCCCTACCATCTCCTAAGCTAGTCTTTTGTCTGGATTTTGGGTGAAAAGCCTCAGGCTGTGATTTCTTGTCCATTTTCCAGAAAAAAACTAAAGTTCTTATTCCTCCTCCCCCTCCTTACTTTTTCCGTCTTTTGCAACTATTTATTTCTAATCTGTTGCTATTTTCCTTTATTTTTAATTCATATATGGTTTGGTAGCATTCTATGTATCCTAAAATCTGCTATATTGATCAGTAATTGAAGAATTCATGTGTTGTGCAAGTATAAACAAGAAAGTTCTTAATGGGTGAAGGTTTTGTATTCTAGTCTTAAGACTTCCAAACAATATTTTTCAAAGAGTGATATACTTGTATATTGGATATGCTAGGGGAAATTATATATCATATATTTTATATATATATATATATATATATATATATATATTTAAGGGATAGTGCATTGGCTTTGGAAACAGAAGGGAAAACTTAATTTCTTACTGAAAATGCCCTAGAATTTTAAGCACTATCTCTCACTTTATAAAGTGCCCTTCAAAGTGATCTGTTTATCCAATGATGTGACTAAAATACTTTAGCTATCCATGGTTGTATCAATAAACATTATCTCTTTGTCTATTTGTAAGACTTCTGAGGGTATAGGGTTTTTTCTTTTGCCCTTATTTATGTTTATTTGCTTCAAGACTTTGAGAATATAATGGAAAATTAAGGGAAATCTCTCTTTATATGCTTTTTTTTTTAAGTAGGAAACAGTCCATTACATCTAGAAATGAGTTGAAACAACTGCAAAATTAGATGTTTCCCCTCCATTCCAGATATTGTAAAGTAAAATAAAGTTTATTTCTTCTCTATATAAATTAAGCTGAATATGCAATAAGTGACTCTTCACACAGTACAAACTTATTAATACAAATAACGCGAGAAAACCAGGGCAGAGTAATAGTTTTGAACAATTTTTTCCTGCTGCCTTCTTTGTGTGCCATTGACAATGCTTTTTTTCATCATCACCTTTTTCCACAGTCTCACTGTATGTGTTTTATTATAGTATAGGTACATTTTTGCCTTTAGAATACTATGAAAGCTATCATCCTTTAAAATAAAAATAAAATCAACATTTAATCAAAAACGTACAATGATTACAACTTTGGAAATAAGGAGAAAAAGTTATTCTGGCTCTGAAACCTGTGTGCACAAGCATAGGCATGTCACGAGAAGAGCCAGAGGCCACAAATGTAATTGCAAAGAGCAAGTTTTATTTTAGTTACCTCTCTACTGGGGGATCTCTGTAGCCACACCTAAGCTCCCAGGCAGAGGTGGTGTAAACGGGGACGCAGGCGTTGATAAATTTAGCCCTGATGGAAGATCGTTAGGCTGGCTACGCTCACCTGTATTTAAAAGCTTAAAGCAGATGCAGCTTCTTGCTGTGCTCTGCTCTTTCTCAAAACAAAGCAGGAATCTCAAGCATGATAAGGTACTGTAGGGTTTCTCTCAGGCCTGTGTTATCTCACACAGAGGTTCTACTTGTCAAGCACACAAGGTCAGTAAAACAATAAGTGTGATGTATGTGCTTTCTTTATACCCCAGCTGTGGGTCACTTGAGCATGTTTACCTTTCTTGACCTCACCCAATTTTCCGCAATTCCCATACAAAACCCTAGTGGTTACCAGGTTTCCTTCCCTGTCAATAGCAGAGAACTTTGAGGATCTTCCTATAGGGATAGGTAAGGGCTGAGGAACATAGACGTTTCAGTTTCAACACTGCCATGCCCTGGACTAGTGAATGGAATCCTGTCATAATACAAAAACAGTGTTTTGTGCTATACTGTGTCATTGTGCTTGAGCTTTAACATTAAGTTATGAAACCAAAACTGGGTTATATGAAGGTGAAAAAGGAGTTTAGGCTGTGTATAGTGGCCCATCTTGTATGCCTTTCCCAGTAGCCATCTTGTGTCACTGGCAAGCAGTGTCCTGTCACTGTTGTTATTCTAGAAACTCCAAACCACCCAAGGAGTTGCACAGGAATTTGTTTCAGATCCTGCTTTTCCAGGAACCATTTTATGTGACCCCAAAATAACGCTCAACTTGTGACAGGCTTGATCTGTTGAGTTCCTACATTCAACTGTTGTATCAGGTAATAATCAGCTCATCCCAATATTTTGCTTAATCATCTTGCAGTGTGGATACAGTGCTGTGATTCTCTCTGTATATGTTTTATGCACATTGAATTGCATCATAGTTGATGGTTCCTAAGAAAGCTACCATATGTTACATAAGCATGTTAATATTTCATTATGCTAAGCCTACACTTTATTGGTGATGGATTACACACAGGTTCTGCTTAATGCTGCATTTGTGTGGTTTTTTTGCTGCGTATATCTATTTCTAAGTAATTTTTACATGGCTGAAAAGAAGCTGGATGGTGTTATCCTGTTGTACTTAACCTTAGCTACATGCCTACATCTTTGTGAATGTTATTAATGTACATTCAGTTCATATTTATTCTTATATTTGATAGTACCTTGATATTGGATGGATTTTTAAGTAGCGTATATAAGCAACTGAAAAAGACTGGACTGTATATATCATGTCGTGGCTAAATTGGACTCAGCTACCTGCCTTTCTTTCTAAAGTAACTTGAACGCAGGTAAACTCTTTTCCAGATATCTGTTTCTGAGCTGCACACCTTATCAGCTATCCCATGTATGCTTTACAGCTGAGACAGCTCAGCTGTTTTCTAGATTTTGAGGTGATGCACCGCTTTAAATGACAGCCTTAGCTTTGTCAGAATACTGTTTGTATCTGTCTACATAGAATTATCAGTCATACAAACATATGGCTATCCATAGAGAAACATAGAACTCCTTGCCCCTGAAGCAAAAGGTATTTCATAACTTTTATTCGTATTAATGTTAATTCCTAAGGGTTTATTAAGATTTTTCAACTGTTTAAGGTTCAGATGCTTCTTTCCCGTTATATGTGAACAGTTCTCAAATGAAAGACATTTAGGGTGTAGTGCCTACAGAAAAAAACTGTATGTAGCTGTCACATGGTCAGGGAATGAATGAATGCATGTGACTTGTCAGCTGTGTGATATGATTTTCACAGATATGATTCATCAGTGTTCATCTTTTTCATTTGTGATTCAGTCCTATTTATTTTTCCATCAGAAATTACAGGCATGAATTTCAAAACAGTGGAAAATAGGATCTGGCTGCTGCCTGTTAAGCAAGCTAGGTACTTATGGCTCTATTAAATATACAGATCATATGATTTAGATGCAACAGAAGGTTACTTTTTTGCATAACTTGAAAGGTAAGTTTCAGTAAGATATTGAAGTAGTCATCAAGCCTGAGGAAGAAAAGATCAAGAAGAAACTGAATTCATATCCAGTTCAAGTCTGCACCTGAATGCTGTGGAATTTATATTTGATTTTTGGTAAATCACATAGGATTTGAACCACAAAAGGAGTCCTGAAAACTACTACCTCAGCTAAGAAATCCTGTTGAATGTTCCTGACGTATTGAGGCCTTTATGATTTTGTGTAAAAATATCTTAGCACTGCAAGGCCTAATTTGGGGCCTGCCCAGGTATTTTTCCATGTTAGAACAGATGACCAGCCCAGGTAAGTTTACAAACCACTTGCTACTTCATGGACTTTTTTCTGTGTTTCTGTACAACAGATTTTTAAAACACTAATCTGCAATGTAGGATTTCGGAGCTCCTAACAGTAGCCTAGCTGAAGTGAATTTACATTAAATACTTATTAGATCAATAACTAGAACCTCTTGTCTCTCTATTCCCACTTTTTATATACTAGTTGAAACTACAGGTTATCCTGCTTAGACTCTGGCTTAATGTGTATTTAACAATGCAGAGTAAAACAAATTCATCAGCGGAAACTGGAGAAACTGCATTGATTTCACATAATCATAACCCAGTGATTGAGTGTACTTCTGTAGAAGATGAGGTAGAGTTTCAAATTCTCATCAAATAAAGAAACAGAATCCCAACCTTCCATAATCAGTGCCTAGTATATTACAAGGCTTGAGGGTGGCAGAGAGCTTACTATCTTTTCTAGAGCTACAGCTAGGAGAAAAAATGAGGAAAATTCTTACGGAATTGAAAGAATATTTTCAGTTATAAACACTGTGTCTGAAGCCTAAATGTTGAAATTGAAAGGCTGTAGTTCTAGTGGCCAAGTATTTTTTAAGAACATTCAAAGGTGAACATGAATGTCTATTTTTGAAAGAAAGCTTTTTAAACTTATTTCCTAAGATAACAAGGCAAGGAAACTTTTCAACATCAGTTGTTTTTTCTGACTCATAAACCTACATTCTTCTGCAAGTTGCCACTTTAGCTGCCTTCATCTGCCATCTTGTGGTATATTGGCTTAATCTCAAGTGTATAGAAATGCACATACATTATTTATTCTATTTTGTAAAATCTTCCTGCCTCACCAGAGTGATAAAAGCTGATTTTATTTGTCAGCTAATGCATACAGTCAATGCATTTTCACATACTATTTTTTTAATATTGAAAATTTAAAGAAAGACTGAAAAATCAGCCAATTGCAAAGTAATTCTTGTTGAATATATTTCTGTATTACTATAAATCATATATGTTTAAAAGAATTTTGGGCTTTATGTGGTGTTCACATATCTCAAATTAATATTTTTCAGTTTAAAAAAACCCAAAAAACTAACAAGAATTATTTTTGTTGAAGTTTTCAAAACCAGTTATTGGTAAAACCAGTAGAAAGGCATTGTGAACACATATAGGCTTAAAAGTGAATCCTTCTCTCTCCCTGAGTTCTTTATGAGATCCAGATGCATTTATAGAAGAGAATCTAGTTCAAACTATCATTGCAGTGACTCTAGTTTATTGATATATTTGTTAATATTTCTCAAACCTATTATCCTGTTCTCAGTACCAGAAGTTTCACAGGAAAGGACAGAGCAAGTTCTACTACAGGAAAATCAGGTTGGAAAAAGCTGTCACATTTAATAAGGAATTGTTTTTCTAGAGTCCATTAGTGTTTAACTTCTTACAAATTTAGATATATGTTTCTGTAAAATATATATTAAATATACAGAGGTATTCAAGAATATGTTTTTTTTTAATTGTGCTAAATAATAATACAAGAGAACTTAAAATAGAAAGATGAAGGGAAAGATATAAAAGTCCTTTTAAAACTTACCTAATTAAGAGACCCTTGATCCTGCAGTTGGTTTCAGGCTGAATTTTGTTAATTTAATTCAAATCAGATTATGTTTATGTCTTCTGCTTATTTGGATTTCTATTTACCTAGTTTATCAGAGCTAACTTTACATTTAAGCACTACAGCTTTTTTGTGGATCTGTCATGTGTATTGGTATATAGATTGCATAAACAAATTTGAAAAAATGTGTGAAAATATGGAGTACTATTTTTTTAATTCAGTTTCCTATGTTAACCTTGAAAACGTTACTTAAAAGCATATCATTGAGTTCTGTCTTATCTTTTCCTGGTTTAGAAAGATACAAAAAGTTCTAACATATATTAGCCAGTTTAGCTAAGTATAAAACATGATTACAATGCAACTTTTAAAATATTAACACCATCATGTAAAATATATATCTACCTACTAGCTGTGAACATAAAGTGGAATTTATTTGTAAGGGTTTTTTGAGCTCATTCTGGTCTGTATGCGTACTGTTATGTCTCCTGCATTCTTGACAAAAAGTTATACACAACAAGGTTAGCTATATTTAGTTGGTCTCTGAAAAGCAGTTTGGCTGACAAAGCTCTAAATATAAGAATGTTCTTTCTCAAAATGTAGTTGAGCCAACAATGTAAGGCAATGTAAGTTGAACTTAAACCCCATACTTTTAAAATATATTATAAATCATACAAAATCTCAGTTATTGATTTTAAGTAAGGAGATATTTTATTTTTAGAAGAGAGAAAAAACAGAATATTGTTTCCAATAACTTTAACTATTCAAGTTAGCTGTGCATTTCTGTGAATATTTGACAAAGGTCAATTCTGACACAAGTAACTGTATGACCTAGTATTCGGATATCATGCACAGACCAGGAAATCCAAACTGTACAAGTCTGGATGCTCAGCTGAGCTTGAAACCCAAAGTTTAACCTTGTTAAACATATTTTTGTAAATATTAGTAAAACTCAATTATTGGCTTTTGAAAATTACTCTTTCCAAATTACAAAAGCAATTAATGAGACTTCTTATTATTTTGATGTTTACAGGCCACCACTCTTGGGCTCTTCCACCAGTAACCACTTTCATTGTCATATGGATGTGAAGTCAATGGCAGAATTCCATTTGAGTCCAGAAGTGCAAGGATTTTTAGTCTGAGCTCTGTTCTCTGTGAACAGGAGCAAATTATTCACATGACTGGTTAATACATTTGTGGTATTTAAATGATTTGGCCATCCTACATATGCTGCTGTAAGTGATTTGCAAGAATAAATTTGTACTAACTGATGTTGATGAAGAAGTATTAATATGCAATTTTTCATTGATTTGGGCATGGAGAGATAAGGGAAATATGGTTTGGTCATAATGGTGACTCTGTTCCAATGATACCTAGTTTTTCATTTATATGCTTTAGAAAGGACATTGAATTTGCTACATGAATAGAACTGTACAATTGAAAGAATTTTTTTCCTGTTCTTCCCTTTAGAACTACAAAATTTCGAACAGCAACCACCTTAAAGGAGATTATACAAAGTACTTTTATAGAAAAATCTTTTAAAATCCACAGAGTTTTTTTGAAAGTTGTTGAAGTTGGACATAATCTGTTTTCATGGTTTAACCCCAGCTGGCAATTAAGCACTGCACAGCTGCTCGCTTAATAACCCCTAGTGGGATGGGAGAGAGAATCAGAAGGGTAAAAATGAGAAAACTCACAGGTTGAGACAAAGGCAATATAATAAGTAAAGCAAAAGCCATACACAAAGGCAAAGCAAAACAAGGAATTCATTGACTACTTCCCATGGGCAGGCAGGTGTTCAGGCACCTCCAGGAAAGCTGGGCTTTCTCATGCAATGGTTACTTGGGAAGAGAAATGCCATCACTCTCGATGTCCTCCCACTCTCTTCTTTTATCAACTTTTATTGCTGAGCATAGTGCAATATTGTATGGGATATCCCTTCAGTCACTTGAGGTCCCCAACTTCTTGTGCACCCCCAGCCTACTCCCTAGGTGAGATGGTATGAGATGCAGAAAAATCCTTGACTGTGTAAAGACAGCTCAGCAGTAACTAGAACATCCCTATATTATAAACGCTGTTGCCAGCAAAAGTCCAAAACACAGCCCTTATGATGGCACCTTCATGATGGCACCAGTGAGAAAGCCAGGAGTTGATATCCATTATATGTGTATTACTAGCTAACCCCATTCCTTTAACTGATGAAATGGAGGAAAAGATTACTTGGGCGTCAATATTTTTCACTTGCAGTCCCTGGGCTTTCTAGACTTCCTTTGTTCTGTCCAGGTTTTGGCTTGCGGTGTCAATTGTGCTCACATGAAAGAGTAGCAGTAGGTAGCAGTCTGTGCATTTGACAAGTTGTGGAACTCTTTCAGCAACATCTTGAGCCTTAGCTCCTGGAAGGCAGCATACCTCATGCAACTCCTGTCAGGACAGCAGATGGGTGCCTCAGTGCCCCTTGTCAGAGAATCACCCACTATGAGCATCCATCATTTCTTTTAACAGTATCCACTGACTGCTACTGGTACAGTTTCTCCTTGCAGACCTCGCTCATGGGTGTCTGTAGCTGTTGAAGCTTCATATCTTGTTTTCTTTGTGATGCTGGAGGGTAGAGAGTGGAGTCCTGCTTTTGTGGGTCACCAAAGTACAAAATGCCTAGCCTTCAGGGATGTCGCCTACATTCTCAGTGGTGTCCGCTACAGAAGCATGGTTCTGAAACCACCTGTCTTACCTGCTCTAATACTGAGCAGCCTTTTAACTGTTCCCTGCAATTCAGCCACCTGACATATCAGATCATCAGCCTGTTTGCATCTTAAGCAAGCACTTATATTTTCTCCAGGAGAATTCTGGGCACTCACTGCAACCTATGGCCTGCAATGAAATCTCCTTCCTTACCAGTTCTGTCTGGGTGGAAGCATTTGACATCTCAGGGGCTTTCTCTGCTAGAACATGGTTCTAACTCTGAGGTGAGAGCCCACCATTATGGCAGAGACCTAGAGCACTTCCTTGGGCAATGGAGCTACCAGCAGATTGCAGTGCCCTTCCTGCATGTCCTTCCACATTAATAGCCAGCAAACTGCTGTGTCACACCCTGGCTGCGGCACCTTGCCCTGGTCCCTCACACTCCCTAGGGGCATTTAAGTCACCCACTGTTGCTACTTGTGATGCCCAGTCTGTGTCAGACTCTTATAAGAACTGCCAGCTCCTGAAGGGTCTCTCTGCTCCTTCTCAATTTCCCCAGCTCTGGGAACAACCCATCCACCTCAATCTAGTACTCAGCCAGAGAAGTGACCATTGCCACAACTGCATACCTCGCTGACTGGATGTAATTTAAGAAAAATCTTTGGGTGAAACAGCAGGATCCTGAGACAATTTTTCTGGTTGCTAAAAGTTTTCTCTTTAGAAGAAATGGATTCTTGCCTCTCATATCTGTTCACCAGATTATATTTGGACCTACTCACAAAATCTTTGTCCGTAGTGCAGTGGTGTAAACCAGAAGCTATACGGTTGCCTAAAGTACTTTGGATCAGTAGTAACATATCTGAGAACATAATTTAATGCTGTATGAATATTCTAGGAGTTAAAAAAAATAGTTCTTAGTTCTAACATTAAATTCCAGTAAAATGTTTGGCTAAGATTGATTAGAGTAGCTGATAATAACTTCCTAAATATTTTTAACCTATGCCTTAAAATGCAACATGACATTTTAAAGCTATCATGTTCCATAATCTGTAAAAAAGATTTAAGATTATTAAAAAGATCATTTTTATTCTACACTAGTCATTGCAGAATGTAGCTAGTCATTGTGTAATAAATAATCAAAAATTAATTAAAATTAAATAATTAATTGTCCTAAAATTAAAAATTAATTGTTCTAAATATTTTGAATAATAATTGGTTAATCAGAAGATAACTGAAGTAACTAGCAATTTTTAAACTTATTTAGCATTTTGGAAAGATAGATAGATAGATAGATAGATAGATAGATAGATATTTGTTGTTCTGTTGCCCGGTACTGACTGCTCAGTTGTTGGCATTAAGCGGTTATTAGACATTGAATGAGCTTTGAGACAAAAATTTTACAGAAGATGTGATATTGTTTCAATCTCTCTTCCTAAACATCACATGCTCGTGTTTAAAATTCCCAAATCTGTTGTTCTGGCACAAGAAACAGGTGATTTAGCATCACCAATTGCAATAATATTTGAAATATTTTGAATAAATATCTGAAAAGAAACACGAGTATGTCTGGACATGACTAGGGCACTCCTATTTTGTAGGTTCTAATAAAAAATAAAATAAAATAATAAAAAAACAAAACAAACAAACAAAAAAAAACAAAAAACAACAACAAATAAAACCAAAACAAAAAAACAGATGTTGCATTTATTTTCTGGCATTAAAGCTTTTTTCCATACTCTGTTATTTCCCTACAGTAAAAAGTCTTACATAGGCATCGATGTGATAATCATAATCATATGTTCATGATAAAGTGGCTGGCCTACTTGTGGAAGACCTCCTGCACTTCAAAGCATATGACCACAGCTGATATAACTTCAGGCTCAGCCTGAAAAACATCTAACAATATTCATTACACAAATTCTAAGAGAATCAGATAAAAATCAGGAAAGGAAGGAACACAAGTATATAGGTTAGTTGTCTGGATGACTGGTTATTATTTCTGCCTTAAGAAACAAGACCAATATCCTGAACAGAAACCTGTTTGGCTGGGAAAGTCAAATAACTATTCTCTGAATTTGGAGTTCTCATTCCTTTAAGAAGGAATAAGTAACTCTTTATTCCTTAGGTCAAATGTGGATTTTTTTAAGCCATCAACTGCGGAAGTAGGAAAGCTTGAGAAATACAGGCTGTCTGCCAGCAGAGGAAGACTGTGAACTAGACAGTGAGAAGAAAATGCAGCTTTGTTCCAGTCTTGTCAGATAAATGTCAGAATGAACATATTATCCATCAAAGCATACAAGAGAATATTATGCATTGTTTGTTTGTTAGGGTGATTTTTTGTTATGGATAAATACAGAAAAGTCATGACTGGTTAGAAGGAGCTGAAGTAAATGTCAATAATATTGAGTTATAAAGAATGCGGTGCTTTTCATCAAGGTGTAAAATGTACAGCAGCATAACCAGACTTTCATCTGCTTCTTCAGTGCTGTACATGGGCTGAAAACTCTTCCCTTAAAAATCTTTTTTCTTAAAAAATATAATGTTTTGTTGAAATTAATAGTATTTTTTTTTCAAACTAAGGAGAAATTGACCATGACTGAAGGCATTGATGGATTAGCATGTCATGTTTCCATGTTTTACTACTAATCTGATCTTGATCAAGAATGTCATGCTTTCATTTGAATTGTGAAAGGATCATACAGATATGTATTTAAAATTCACTTTTGTACTAAAATTTTGTTTGGTGTTAATCGGGTGTTCATCTTGTGAGATGAAATGAAAGTAATTTTGTTAAACTGGTATCGGTCCTAAACTGTGAAGTAAGATATGTGATTCGTTAACAGCAGACTTAAGTCTACCTGAGCCATGCTACCAAACTTTGCCCTTAACCTTTTACATTACTGTGATGTGTCTTTTATTTTCATCCTAATCTTGTGTTTGTTCTAACCAATGAGGTATTAGCATGAGGATACTTTAACAGAGACAAGAAAGTTTTGAAGGCACCAACCCTTCACTTAAGGGATCTGTTTTAAGCCTCCTTACATTAGTCATCTGTTTCTCCCAGCCATAAACTTAGTGTTAGCCTAGGCAACTTGTCCACTTTATAACAGAATATCTAAGAGCTTAGCAAGGAGTTAGGCTCATAGGATGTAATAAGAAAACAGAAGAACTTGCTTCACTTTGGAAGAAATTTTAGCTCTGTTTTTACAATCCCTTGGGTTGCAGTTAGTTGCTGTATAAATAGGGATTGTTTGGCATAACATAGTTCTTTATACTGCAGCCGTGATTAGGCTACAAGTTCAGGTTGTGGTTCAACTTAAGAATATTGTTGCTGGAATATGGATGGACTCTAAATCAGGTAGGTGAAAAAAGAAGGAAGGAAAGAAGGAAAGAAGAGGAAAGGGAAAGGGAAGGAGAGAGGGAAAGGGAGAGGGAAGGGGAGAGGGAGAGGGGGAGGGAGGGGGAGGAAGAGGGAAGGGAGGGGAGGGGAGAGGGAGGGGAGGGGAGAGGAGGGGAGGGGAGGCAGGCAAGGCGAGAGGAGAGGGAAGGGGAGAGGGAAGGAAGGAGGGAAGGAAGGAAGGAAGGAAGAAAGGAAAATAAAGAGAGAAAGAGAAAGAAGCTGGAGATTTTCACTAGCATGACTCATTTGTTTTTATTACGAGATGATGCTGATAAGAGTCCTTAACTTTTGTGTAATAACAGTCTTCGTACAAAAGATGGCTACAAAGATATATATGCTTTGGACTGAGGGAGACATTCAGACTAGCTTTTGGGTTGGTGTTGAAACCTTTCTCTAGGATATGCTCACCTTTACTCTTTGTGGACATGACTAGATTAAAGCTAAGCCTGTAGTTCATTTCAGGCCTAGTTTTTGTAGAGACTGGTTAAAAAGTCTATGGTCTGGAGTGAGATGTCTGTTACGTCAGGCAGTCTTTTATGATGGCATCATAATGGACCTGCTTCATAGCTGTCTGCCTCACAGCTGTATTCAGCCTGAGGCTGACATAGATGTCTGCTACGACTTGAGTCCAGAGTAAATCTGAGGTTGTGGCTGAAGTCAACAGGAAGAATAAAGGACAAGGGATTTTATAGAAATTGCCAGTGTGTAGTGTTTACTAATATTCTGAACCTTTGGATACAAAATAAAAGGAAGTAATATTCAATAACCTAAGGAAAAGTTCTTTAATAACCGTATATGTTGCTTAAATCCAGGTAACATTTTTCACTGTTCCACTGTTCATTTCATGTATAGAATAAGATGAATGTGGCAGCAGATCTTTCAAGTAATCTAACAAAGACTGCTTGTCCATTTTTGGGGGGTCAAATAGAATAAGGAATTTGGGGTTTGTACATTACATACATTTTTATAACTTAGAATTATCTTCATGGAATCATAGAATGTCCTGAGTTGGAAGGAACCCAGAAGGATCATCAAGTTCAACTCCTGTCCCTGTACAGGACAACCCCAAAATTCACACCATGTGTCTGAGGGCATTGTCCAATCGCTTCTTGAATACTGTCAGGCTTGAGGCCATGACTACCTCCCTGGGATGCCTGTTCCAGTGCTCCACCACCTGATGGGTGAAAAACCTTTTCCTAATATGTAACCTAAAAATATCCTGGCACATCTTTCTGCCATTCTCTCAGGTCCTATTTTTTTGAGAAATATCTCTTACTTCTTGAAGTGGGTTGATACTTCAAAATATCAGTTATAGGGACTGAATTTTCTGAAGCAAGTTCTGAAATTAACTTCTGTCATCTGAACAGAAAAAGGCTGAGGAAGGAAAAAAATCGACACTTGACAGGTTATGAATGTTTTGCAACAAAATGGGTCTTGTTGACAAGAGTGAGGTTTGACAAAAAAAAAACATCATTTAAAAATGTTATGCATAGTCAACACAATGAATTACAAAAAAGTGTTAGTTTAGTGGTGAACAGTTCCTTATCTACGCAGAGCTAATAAGCATTCATCACAATAATATTTTTGCATCCTCACTGAAGATGCTGTACGAAATGATCAGTCAGCATTCCCACTGTAATATTACTTTCCAAGAGCTTGGTTGCTCAGTATAAAAGTTTCTGTCTGGGCTTTAGGTCATTAAATAATCTCAGACTAGTGGCCTAAATAAATTGGCTGCCACTTTATTGAATTATTTGATGGCATTTTCTATGCCTGAAACCAGGCTTGAATTTGTTTGCTTCTTTAAATTTTATGAAGTTAGTGGTGACAATGGTGAGTGTGGATGATAGTGACTTTCTCAATACTTTGTAAATGGAGACTTCCTAAAGGTAAATGACAGAATTTGACTTAACTATTCTTGAGAAAAGAAATAAAAATTAAACTAAGCTGATATGACTTGTAAGGTGTTTTCCTTAAACTAATTCTGAATTAATTCAAGTGACAGTTATCACATGTATGTCATGTTCAGTTCTAGACTTTCATGTTGTAGACTTTCTGATGTAGGTCATCTTAACCAGGGTTAAGGTTAGCTTTGGTCAAGATACTTTGAACTTCTAAAATATTTCTACTTAAATGAGTACATTAGATTCATTGAAACTTGGTAGTAAATGGCATCATCTGGCTTTTGGGAAGTTTTATTAATGCAGCTTTACACTATTTCCAATAATACTAATTTTTAATGGAAATAATATTTGTCATTTTTACAACATTTTTCATCTCGAAGAAACTAAACCACATCATGTACTTTGTCTTATAAATGGCATGCCTTACTCGTTAATGAAATTCAGTCTGACAATATAACCTTAATAAAGATAACGTGTTTGTTTTTCTTTTTTTTTTCCCTTTTTAGTTTCTATGCTGCCAGCCATACTTTTTAACAGTGAAATTAGATTTTCCGGAGGCATGTGTATGTCTCTGTGTAGTACATTGCTAATATTAACAGAAATAAGTGAGAGTTGCGATAATCAGTGGGATATTACAGTATCACAGTATGTTTGGGATTGGAAGGGACCTCAAAAGATCATCTAGTCCAATCCCCCTGCTGGAGCAGGAACACCTAGGTGAGGTCGCACAGGAACATGTCCAGGCGGGTTTTGAATGTCTCCAGAGAAGGAGACTCCACAACCTCCCTGGGCAGCCTGTTCCAGTGCTCTGTCACCCTCACTGAGAAGAAGTTTTTTCTCAAATTTAAGCGGAACCTCTTGTGTTTCAGCTTGATCCCATTACCCCTTGTCTTATCATTGTTGGCCACCGAGAAGAGCCTGGCTCCATTCTCATGGCACTCACCCTTTATATATTTATAAACATTAATGAGGTCCCCCCTTAGTCTCCTCTTCTCCAAACTAAAGAGCCCGAGCTCCCTCAGCCTTTCTTCATAAGGGAGGTGCTCCACTCCCTTAATCATCTTGGTTGCCCTACGCTGGACCCTCTCCAGCAGTTCCCTGTCCTTCTTGAACTGAGGGGCCCAGAACTGGACACAATATTCCAGATGTGATCTCACCAGGGCGGAGTAGAGGGGAAGGAGAACCTCTCTCGATCTACTAGCCACCCCCCTTCTAATACACCCCAGGATGCCGTTGGCCTTCCTGGCCACAAGGGCACAGTGCTGGCTCATGGTCATCCTGTTGTCCACCAGGACCCCCAGGTCCCTTTCCTCTACACTGCTCTCTAATATGTAATTTCCCAACCTATACTGGGACCTGGGGTTGTTCCTGCCCAGATGCAGGACTCTACACTTTCCCTTGTTAAATTTCATCAGGTTATTCCCCGCCCAACTCTCCAGCCTGTCCAGGTCCCGCTGGATGGCAGCACAGCCTTCTGGCGTGTCAGCCACCCCTCCCAGCTTAGTGTCATCAGCAGACTTGCTGATAGTACACTCTATTCCCTCGTCCAAATCGTTAATGAATATATTGAATAATATTGGCCCCAGCACTGACCCCTGAGGCACTCCACTAGATACTGGCCTCCAACTAGACTCCGCACCATTGACTACCACTCTTTGACTTCTCTCCTTAAGCCAGTTTGCAACCCACCTCACTAGTCTATTGTCTAGACCACACCTCCTCAACTTAGCTGTGAGGATGCTGTGGGAGACTGTGTCAAAGGCTTTACTGAAGTAAAGGTAGACCACATCCACCGCTCTGCCATCATCCATCCACCTTGTTACATTCTCATAAAAGGCTATGAGGTTGGTCAAGCATGACTTACCCTTGGTAAAGCCATGCTGACTGCCCCTAATAGCCCTCTTATCCTTGATATGCCTTGAGATGGCACCAAGGATAAGCTGTTCCATTACTTTCCCAGGGACAGAGGTGAGGCTGACCGGTCTATAATTACCCAAGTCCTCCTTCTTGCCCTTGAATAGAATAATCTAAGAGCACAAAGCATACCAAGAGGATTATAAATATTTGGTCAATATTACAGAAAAAAATCTTGAAATAAATCAGAGAAAGTAGTGTGATTTTCGTTGGGTTGTAGGCTTTTTGGAAGGGTTAGATACAAGAATAAGTGTTGGAAATGGAAAAATCCTCTAGACAATTGGGAAGTTGTATGGCAAAGAGAGTGAAGGAACCAGTGCAAACATTTAAGAATGCTTTTGCACTGACAGAGGAACTAGAAAAGATGTGAGGTATTTTAACCTTTTGATTGTTGGTTTTTATTTTGTTAAAGTAGTTGTAGAGATTGAGAAAAAAAGAAAAGAGGGAAGGGAAGGGAAGGGAAGGGAAGGGAAGGAAAAGAAAAGAAAAGAAAAGAAAAAAAGAAAAGAAAAGAAAAGAAAAGAAAAGAAAAGAAAAGAAAAGAAAAGAAAAGAAAAGAAAAGAAGTTTGTCTATTCTTTCTCATCTTCATCACATTTCCCTTTTTTGACTTGGTCTCCATTAAGAATTATTTCCTCTCACTGGTTGTCTCTATTAAGAATTCTTTCCATTATTTCCCTTCTCCTCTTGGCCAATAATTTTGAAAGTTAACTAATGAATTTAATATTCTTGTTTTGGCACACCAGATTGAAGATTTCTCTATTGTGGTTGATATGAGCATGGTGACTACACTCTGTTCTTGTTTCTTTCCAACCTGTAAGAAACAGGTTATTGCAGTTGAAGAATTAGAAACCACAAGCTATATCCCTGTGAAACTGAAGCCTCAGAAGACCCAAAATATCCCTGATGTCTGAGTTTTAAATGTTTATGCAAACATGTCCAGATTTGGAGGAAAGGCTCAAGAACTACTTTTAGGGAATGTATGAGGGTAAGTATTCTGTGATTTGGTAACAGAAAATACATTGCACTAGACCTATCTTTTACTTTTCTCAAGGAATACAGTATTTAAGTTTTTGTTTTTATGAAATACAGTGATTATCTCATTGCTTTTCAATTATGAAGAACATTTCAATATTTACTTTAAAGGAATTATTAGTAGTTTTCATCACTTATAAAGATGCCTTGCAATTCAGGTAGTTTAAGCCATAAAATCAAGTTTTATTTGCCTGTTTACGTATCCTTGTAGTGAATGCTGTAGATATTTTCATATGTGGCAATACTATATCATAATGTTTAATGTATATGCTTTTTCATTGTATGATTTCTGCTGGAGTATAAGAAGCTGTCAGGAATCAAAAGTATCACAAAACTCCTCTCTGTATGATGTGCACTTTTTTGAAGAAGAAAGAAATCCTAGTCTTCTTGACTATGACTATTATAAAACAAAAAAAGTAGTATGTCAGTACTTGCTAAAAGCATAAAGATTTTTAAAATATGTTAGCTACGCTTCCTCAAAACTTTGAATTATAAACTTATGTCCTAATTTCTCACTCCTGTTTCTTCTCAGACTGTTTCTAGAAAGGAAGAGGTTCATGTATGATGATGATGATTTTTAGAATATATTATGAATGCTATATGTATCTCACATCTATAGCTTATTATGGGATACCTAGTACAAATCAGGGATTTTTACCAATACCTGTCACACAAATATACATGTGTACATATGTATTCAGACTGAGATAAATATATATATAAAGCACACACACACAAATAAAAAAAAAAAAAATAGAGAAAGCTAGCAAGCTAATTAAAACCTAAGGAATTCAGCTCATCTATTAACCTTGCACACAGTGATCCATAACCTCAAAAATGAGGAGCATTGCTTAATATTGCCATGACAGCTAAAGTAAAAGTAAGTCCTTATTTCTGTGATCACATGAGTTTGAAGATAGCTACTGACTCCTTGTTCATCAATTTTACTTGTTTCTTCAAATCTAATTGATCAAGAGATGATCCCAAACTTGTAAGGTATCAAGATTTTTTTAATATATATAAAGATTGATGTTACTGGAAATATAGAAAGACTTTGTATGAATTTATAATGTTAACATTTCTCTGAGGAAAGAATCTTTCAGATTCCTAGTGAAGGTGTAGTTTAAAAACAGTATAATTAGAAGTTATTTTTGTGCATGGTAAAGCATATCTCCTTTAAGTAGCAGCAGTGATTGTTCCAGATGGACAACAAATTTTCTAGCAGTGTATGTGCACTGGTTTTGGGGAGAATAACAAATTAAAACTATAAGCTATGGAAGCTTATTCTATTACCAAAAATAAAGGACTTTAGTCACTGCTTTGCGTAAAACATCTTATTGTGGGGTGAAGGTTGCATGATTTTCAAATGTGCACATGGTAAATACTTACAGGACAATGAACTAGAAAACATAAGATGAAACGTTTATTTGAGGTTGGGTATCTCTCCTATGATTAGTTTTTAATATTTTCAGATTTGTTTATGTATATTGCAGTTTTGATTTTAGTGTTTCCATTTCATACACAGATGTAGACCATATATAATCCTTTGTCAATAATAACTCCTGTAAACTGTTTCTAATACTGAAGACCACAGGAGTTTTCTCCTTTCTCTTCTCTACCTGCCCTAAATAGCTAACATAGAAATAAACAATTTTTAATGTATTTTTTTTTCCAAATGCAACTGTAGCTTTCCTCCTCACTGTCATGTCTCCGGGGCAGATTATTAATATATGCGTGATGAAAGGTTAAACTTTTCCTTCCTCTTTATGGTCTTGGTATCATAAATTACTACTTAATTGCAGAGTAAAAAGAGCTATACATTTAGAAACCATTGAAGGTTTTTTGTTGGTGGTTGGTTGGGGTTTTTTGAACTCTTCAAGAACAGATGAGTTACACACAGCCTTCCAGTCAGTGACTGTAAATGAAATAAGCATAGTTTGTGAGGGAGACTAGCTCTAGACTGTGAAGGACATGGTGACATCAGTAACAAATGCCCTTGTCAAATCTCCTTTGAACAGTGTGTACAAGATTGATTATCCATTTCAAAAAGGATGCCCAGATGGCAGAAGAATGAGGTTGCTGTACTATGGAAAAGCATTGTTACCTAAAAGTGCACCCTGACTACTTTTTCCCCTATTGCCAATTAATTGTAGCTTCCTCATATTAGGCTATCCCTCAGGCAATACTGAGACAGTGTTGTAGCCCTTAGTGTTATGAATTGAATTAAATTTAGTGGGACTGATTGCACTTATGAGGTTTTGAAAGTTTACCCTGAGAAATGTTTCATTCCCAACATTCAACAATGAAAATACGCAAATTATTAAAAACTTAAGGGACATTTTCCTCACTTAGTTGGCCAAGAGCAACAAAACATAAAAATCTAAGAGGAATTTTAGAACATATTCTTCCAGCAAGCAGTGTCAGAATATAATTTTCTTTAATTGCATTTATGCATCAAGAGATTACATAATAAGTAAACTTCTCTGGATCCATAAGACAAAGCAGATAGACCTGAGATGTTTCAATTTTTATGTTAGTTTCTCTAGTTTAGACAGAGCTCATAAAATTCCTATAGCCTGTTGTTTAAATAGTGTTGCTTTCCGACTACTGCACAGAAGTCATACATACATACATACATACATACATACATACATACATACACACATACAAGTTTTCTGCCTTTTATCATTCCAATTCACTTCCCTTCCCACTTGGGGAGAGTGAGTGAGAGGCTGTGTGGGGATTAATTGCAGGATGGGGTTAAACCACAACAATTACATATGTACACTTCTCTTTCCGGACTTTATTCAAAAGTATTGATGTTTCTGTTCAACACTTGTAGTATGATTGAGCTGTTACTGACACTTTTGCAGTTAAAAATCACCTTAGGTATGGTGAGAGGTGTATTTGTTTTGTATTTACTATAGAATAACCAGTATTCAAGTCCATTTAATTCAAATGTTATTGTATTTTCATACGATTTTTCTTAGCTCCTGTGTTTTACCTTTCAAATTTATAATTTATTAAAAATAAATAGGTGAATAAAATGAAAACAGTTAAATCAATAGGAGTGAAGTTAGGTATTTTAGGAATGAAGTGAAGGATTTTTAATAATTTTCTGTAGTTTCCAGAAGATTTAACATGCTGCAACATTGATAATACTTAGCAATTTAATTGTCTTCTTTGGACCATACAGGTGTGACCATTAAGCACTTAGTGTGAATTAAGGAGACAGTATTTGGAATGAGAATGACATCTTAGTCTAATAGGTTTAGTTCTGATAGCCTACTTGATTTTCTGCACATATAATTGTCTGTATACTGCCTGTCAAAGTGATAGGGCTAATGTCATTATTTTTTTCATCTTAAGCATGCCAGGCGGAAAGGCAATTTTAGTTGTGGGAAGAAACAGCCAAGTGTGGTTGTTGTTTTTTTTTTTTTACTATATATAGGCTGTAGGGGATGTGTAATTCAGGTACAAATTCATCTCACTGAACTGAGACATTCAAGATGGGAGATTAGTCACCTGAGGTCTTCCTCTGGGAAGTGAAGAGATCTGGGTACTGATGAACTGAGAACTCTGGTAAGCAAATTGATTTCTACAGGTATTCTCTTGCCTGATCTGAAGTTTTAGACAGGTTGGTTAGATGCCTTGAACTCATTCAGACTCTTAAGTACAAGCTCAAGTTTTTGTTTTAAAATATCACATTCTTTTTTTTTTTCTAGCACTACAGACAAGTG